>NC_041046.1:43794505-43872005 GCF_900634775.1 Gouania willdenowi
CCTTTTCCTCTTCCTCCTCCTCTTCCTCTCTTTCTGCTGTGTGATGTGAGGCACAAATCGCCTTCAGCGCCGAGCGGCACGTGGGAGTCCGACTCTGATTTCACGCTGATTCTCTCTCCCTGCGGTTTCCTCTAATGTGGATCATCGCTCACCACATGGGTGCAGACACGTGGGGGCTCGTTGGGGATCATCCAACTCCACATGACACTTCCTGTCACTTTCACTTCAGATCCAGATCTCAGCGTTGGGTCAGGAGCTGTTAGACGTGGCTTTGACTCTCCACAGAAACCGTACAGCTGTGCGTGAGAAATGTCTGCCCTGTTGGAGACATGAAATACCTGTGGCATCGGTTTCTTCTTTTTTACTGCAATCGTTTCTAAACGTACACATTAGCCTGAAACTTACAACGTATGGATTGTGAAACAATAATGTCGCCAACATTGGGACGAATGTGTTCAAGTGTCACAGGCGTGATTTGGTTAAAGATGCTGCACATTTGGTTTATTGGATATTAAAGTGGATTTTTGTATAATATGACACAAAGGATCCTCCACTGTTTTAACAATTGTTGCTTAAAATTTGTGAAATGTACTTATTTTTAGATTTATGACCACATTATTTTGCACCATATTTGTCTTATCTTCAGAAAAATGCGACTACTTTACAGTTTTAGAGCCTGTGTTCCTCCATCATGAAATCACGTGACTGATGATGTCACACGGCCCCACTGCCTGTAAACATCCCATTGTTTTCTATTGGAGTGGAACATTTAACAGCTTTTTTAGTCAAAATGACAACTTGTGCTGCTATTGGTTGCTCTAAAAAACCAGGAAAAGTTTAAGATGTCGATATAAATCTCTTTTCTTTACAGAAAGAAGATAAAAACAGCTATGACCTGAAAATAATATGTGACCGCAGGGGGGAAGAATTCCAACTCTGAGGTTTGGTAGTAGACAATGAAGCAGAGAAGAAGAGCTCTCCTAAGGGACCTTTACTCTCCCTTAAACAGTGTGCTCTTTTCACCATATTTCATGCATATTTTAGCCAATTTAACCACATTCAACATTTGTCATGTCTTTATTTGTCTGTTTAAACTAATTGTTCTTTAAATTAAATTACCCAAACCAACCCCCTCCCCTCAAAATGGTGAGAAGAGGTTAAAAGTGACAATGATGGGTCAACATATGTGACATTAGGTGGAAAAGTGGTGGAAAGGGTTTATCAGTGCTGAGCATGTTTTAAAAGTGGAAAAAAAGGCATTGAAATGTGATGTAGAAGTGTCAGAAATGGGAGTAATGTAAAATGTATTAAAAGAAGTAAAACTATGGTGAGAAACGGTGATTAAAATATGATTTTGGTGCAGTTGCAGAAAAAGGGTAAAATTAAGCAAAAATGGGCTCAAATTGTTTCAAACAAATCCCCTCCCAGTGTTTTCACGACCCCAAATGGGGTCATGACCCCAAGGTTGAGAACCCCTGCCTTAGATCACCTGTTTTATGCTGAATAATAAGGTGTAAATATGGGATGCAAGTTGGCTGTATAGCTATTTCTGTTCCAGTAACTGAAGCCCATAATATCACACATCACAAAAATTTGCCATTTTTGACTCTTTGCCCACATGGTAAACTTGGTGTGAATGTGTGATGTTTTTCTAAAACATGCATGAAAGTGAATCATGTGATGTGTAATATTTGACGGCTTATCAGTAGAGTCGCAGATGTCCAGAAAAAAATAGTAGTAGGCTTAAAAAAAAAAGTAAAAGGCTAAAACTCGTGGCGAGTTGCTTGCCCCCTCCCCTCCACCGCGTACGTCTCCTCCGCTGATGGACATCGCTGGTACGAGGCTCTGCTACTTTATAGGCCGCTGGAAAAGCGGAGCCTCGTACCAGCGATGTCCGCCAGCGAAGGAGACGTACGCGGTGTGATCAGAAGCAGGAGCGGGGCTAGCAACTAAGCTAAAAGCTAATCTTCAGAGAACGCCACGTCCTTCCATCCTGTGTTCTAATGTCTGCTCTCTGGAGAACAAACTGGACCTGAAGCTGGATTTAAATGTACGACAGGAGATGAGGGCGGCGGTCTTTACATAAACACCAATAACATCTGGTGTAACAACGGTGAGCTAGTCTCAGGTCACTGCTCTCCTGATGTAGAACTACTGACTATAAAATACAGACATTGTTCTTCCTGATCTGCTCTAACTTTTGGTAGTCTATAAAACATTTTTCACGGTCTGACTGATTAGTACGGCCAAAAACACGGCGATAGTTCACCATTTCCTCTCAAAATTTGAGATTTGCTTATTTGTGTGCTGTTTGTAAACCGGCTGCTTTTCTCCAAAATGGCAACTTTCGAGTTGATGACGCTGTTGATGACACGCCTTGAAAACTGTTTATAGAAAAACCCGACTTTTACAGATATTCACGTAATATTACAGATATTCTTTTGGTGCTAAATGGGGTAAGAAATCATTGATGAACATGTTTAAGAGTAGAAGGCGAGTAGAACGAGAGTAGTAGGTGATTTTCAGATCCTCTCGTGGTTCCCCTTACTTTACTCACCTAAGACTCCGTGTGCTTGTCCCAGTTTCACGTGTCGACCACGACCTCAATGACCTGCTGGATTTAAACAGATTAGTAAAAAAAACTGACCAGGAGAGCAAATAAGGACAAGCTGGGATTTTATGGTGGATAAGCAATGGACCATGTGTTTGCTGTCCTCTGAAGAGTTTTTCCTTAATATTTATTCTTTGAAGTGAAGTTAATGGATATATAGAGGGAACCATGTTTATTTCTATCTCACTAAAAGTCCCAAATGTTTCAGGCTTTTCTCTGATATCAAACATTCATACAGGTTCATGCACTGCAAGCTTCAAAATGTTTTTCTAGACCCAAAAACACAGAAAACACGAGATGCTTTTAAACCACTGATGGACGGAAAACTCTCAGGATGTTAAAGGTGGTGACGTGTGTTAAAGAGGCTTTTTAAACTTCCACAAATCATATAGTTACATATTTCTGTGCTGCCAAAAGCAAGATTAGACATATTTGTTAGTTTGTGCTGCACTTGCTAAACGTTTTACAGTGAAAGATAAGGTTTTGTAAAGAAACGTGTAAGGTAAGGGTTTAGTCCGTCCATGTTATTTAGAAACTTCCATTTCAGGAGGAGATTTATCTTCAGTATGAAGTCTGTCATTTCATGAGAATTATTGGGTGTTTAAATGTGACATGTTCAGCACTTATTAACCCTTTCCATCACTTTTACACCTAATGTCACACATGTTGACCCATTATTGTCACTTTTAACCTCTTTTCACCATCTTTCATGCTTATTTTTGACAATTTAACCACATTCATGATTTGTCATGCCCATTATTTGCCATTTTAAACTAATTGTTTGTACATTTTAAATTACATTACCTCCCTCCCATTTCTGCCACTTTTAAGCTAATATTGACACGTTTTTGTCCACTCTATTTTGCAACTTTTAACCTATTCCTGTGGTTTTTTAAATCCCATTTCACCACCTTTTCCACCATTTTTGGTCACTTTAACCCATTTTATTAGTGATTAAAACAAGGATTTCCATCTTTAAGATGACTATAATAATAATAATAAACGTTCCTGGATAACAGTGGATATTATTCAGATGAATAAATAAATGTGGTTATCACAGATTCATAGAACAATGGACCATCATTTTGCTGACTTTATGGATGGACCCCAACAATCTGACCCCCTTTATTCCCCCTTATAGATGGTCCTGTCTCCACATGACTGTTCTTCAATGTTCTGGGCTCTTTGGAACCTTCATTTTGGGGGTCGTTATTGAGAACCATTGGTCTACCCAACCATAACCTTAACCATAACTGGTGTCCCATCACTAAGTGTGCTATACACAGTTATGGGACAAAACCATGTTAAACATGAAATAAAGACTTTATTACAGTTAGGTATTGTATTGTTTTCCTTTGTTCTTCTTCTGTCTGTTCATCTTTTCCTGTATTCAGCTGCTGTTCTTCATTGACTTTCCTACAGACGCTCATCCATACGGTGTTTTTCCTGCTTATGGCCATGTTTATATGGAAGCTTTATTTTCTCTTTAATTCAGAATTAAAGTTAAATCCTCCTTAAAATGACCTTGTAAACACTTAATTCATAATGCTAATTTAATTCTGATTTAAACTTAAATCCAAATTAGGTGGCTGGTTTATTCCAATTTTAATTCTGAGGTAAATAATTCCTCTATCTTGTAAACACTTAATTCCTCTTTAAGTTAATTCTGGTCGTTCTGCGCATGCACGACTTACCGCGAGCCTTAGAAGACGTGATATAATGAAAAAAGTGGATGACATAAATATGCCGACATTAACACAGACACATGGAGATCAGTAAACGGTACAGGCTTCATCGGACGGGTGATACTAAGACCCGGAGACGGAGTAAATGCGTCCCCGTACTGCATTCACAGTAGGGGTGGGAATCTTTAGGCACCTCACGATTCAATTCGATTACGATTCAAGGGGCTTCGATTAGATTCTAAATCGATTATTAATGTATGTCGATGCATGTTTTATTCACAAAATATCTGTTGTATTCACTGTGTCCACACACTGTATAAAATATATATAGTTGTAGTTGGAAAAAAAGAGATACATTACCATTCATTATCCTTTATTACACTAATGGAAGAAGTTTTTGAAACAAAGGGAGTAGCAGCCTTTTCTTGTAACATAACTTCAATTGAAAAAAAACCCAATAATGATAATAGTGATGTATAACATTAGCTTCCAGTCATTAGAGATAAAGTGCGTGGTTATAAGATGTCCACATATCACATGTCACTGCTATCCTACCCGCTTTCTGCAGCGATGCTATGACTTCTGTTTTGGTTGGTTGTAAAGCTTCAGGATGGTCATATCAGTAACGTACAGTAGAGAAGAGATGGTACAGTATATCTGGGCTCCAACGTACGCAGCAGCGAATGAAAGCCTTGGTTTTCCACGACCGAGTAAGGACGTAAATCCTTAGCAATAAATGTTACAATGGACTTGTTAATCCACTTTACCTTTTCTGAAGAGGGTGGAGGCTTTGTTGTGACTTGTTGGATTGTTCTCTGGTTAGCAGAGGAACTTTTAGCCACAGCAGCAGCCGACAACGCCTCCTCCTCCAGGTGAAAGTGTGCTATAGAGCTTCTCATGTTCGTTGTGTTCCCAAAGTACTTAATGTTAGTGTAACAGAGCTAGCATACAGCGTGGCTCTGGTCCAGTTCACTTCCACCGTGGACATTAAAGAAACATCAGATTTGAAGCTGCACAGGGCTGGTCTCAACTCCCGCACGTCCATGCTTCACTGTTGTAGTGTCTCTTTAAAGTGTCCCTCTGGAAACGCGCTGCACGCCACAGTTCCGCCGCTTTTTTGTTCCAACTTTTAAACGGCCTCTAAAATTCAGTTTTTCGATTACTGGAAATTAAAGAATCGATTCAGAATCGTCCACCTCCAAATCTCGATGCATCTAAGAATCGATTTTTTTCTCCCACCTCTAATTCACAGGCTGTAATATCACCAGGTTTATCATTGTATCAGTTATTAGAGCTACTATCTTTACCACGGAGATAATATTTATTCCTGGTGAATCTTTTTTTTACCGGTGATTAGTTCCTATCTCTCTTCAAAATAAAGTTGTAAACAGTTCTCACGTGTGGTCTTCTGTGTTGTAGCTGAGAATAAAATGTTTTTCCCGATAGATGTGAATGTGTTCCGTCTTATCAGAGCCTTCCCAACCCCCAGACCTAAAGCAGAATGAAATAAAGCCAAATAAACCTGTTTTAAACCTCAATTCAGAATTACTATTACCATGTAAATGGTCATTCTCCTCTTCCTCTAACACCCGGGGTGTGGCCACTCCCATTCCAGCTTGCGAGTACAAATCCCTTGTTTACCTCAGGTGGTCTCAGTCTCTACCACATGTTTCCTGCACATCTGCATTTGAACCACTCCAGGGTTTATTTCTCAGCTTTGTTTGGGTCGGTGTGAACATGCAAATGAAGTCTAAAGCTGATCTCTTGTTTTTTTTCATTTGCATAAAACCGTTTGTTGCTGTTTATTTGTGATCTCAGTAAATCAGACACAATATGTTCCCATTGTTTTCAACTTTTCCTTTAAAGGAAGTTGTTTCCTCTCCTGATCCTGGGATGGTCCTCGTATTATTCCAGCCTGTGGAGCTCTGAATCTGAGCAGCTTTGAGGTGCTCCTCATGCTGTGGGTGGGGGTGGGGGACTCCTGCAGGGCCGTGTGAATGTATGGGGAGGAGGGGAGGACCAGAGGTGTTTGTGTCGGGTCTTTTGTCGCCCCTTCGTATTGATATGAGCTGGGAGGAGATGGTGTAGAGCAGTTGCTCCTCATATCTGTGCTGATGTGCCTCTGCTCTCAGGGTAGAACATTAACCGCTTATTCATCCATTCACAGCGTTTTTAACCGTTTCAAATGCACATTCTGTTCCTGACGGAGGGACTTTCCCTCTAAATCTGTATTAATTATTCCTGACAACTAATGTTTTCTGTAGCGTTATTAAGCGTTTTTGATTCCCCACTGAGGCCACATCCACATGGAGACAAAACATAAACACATATTGCAGTTTGATTTACAATTTTTAAAAAATAATTTATTCATTTAAATACTTATGCGTTTTTTCCAAATTCTGTGTGCCACAATAATTTTTAAAACTTCCGAAAATATTAGTTTTTAACTCCCATGAGGAAACAAAATAAAAACTAATAAAAAAAAAACAACATAATTAAACAAAAATGTATGTAAAAAATGAAGTCAGATACAATTAAAAAGTAGATATAAGTTGTAGTGACATGGATTATTCTGACTGCTCCTTTTTATTTATTTATGTCATATAAAGATGTATGAGAACAGCATTAATGTCATCATATTTCCCCTCAGGGATCAATTATTATTAGAATCTGATCAGGTTTGATTAAGTTTTGATCAACTTAATTTAAATTAACCTAATATAAATGATCCTGATGACATCATTCTAGACCGTAATGATTAAACTTTATTTCACCACTAGGGGTCAGAATGTTTACAGTATCAGAAGTTATCAATAATCTATGATGTTTCAGACTCTACAATCCCTGGTGTCGATGGTCTCGTCCACAACAACTTCATCCACAGATCTTCTGTAGCTCTGATGAGATGTTTAAACGCTCTGAGCAGGTGAAGATAATTAATGCTGAGTCATGTTTTCATGGAGTGATGCTGCGCTCACAGAGTTTCACTGACTCATTAAAGTTAAACGGGCACTGGTGACTCTGTATTTATGAGTCAGTGATGAGTTGTGGAGTTTTTCAGCAATTTAGACGGTGTTTGGGGAGTGGCTTAGGCTGTGTTTAATGCGGCTAGGATGGGAGGGGGGAGGGCGGGGCACCTAATGACTGAAACATTTCCTCATAAAAAATTGATCTTTGCCCCACGTTGACGGTGTTTGATGCCGATTCTGTCCATTTCCTTGTTCAACAGTGGATTCCTTTTTCATTTTGCTATTCCGTGAACATGGATTTTGTAGGGCCCTACATGGACCTCCCCCCGCTGAGTCCACTCTTTGTCATTTATTGCTTCCATAATCCTCTCTGAGCAGATCTTCCCTCAGGCCTGAGGTTCCTCTGGTTCTCTGTTGGAGGTCCATCACCTTCTCACCTCATTTCTACTGCTGAGAGAACAGAAGTTAAACTTTAAAGTCACCCCAGGGTTTAAACCTTTGATCGTTAAAAGAATGGACGGGACAAGCTCACGGGAAAGTGAAGCTTTTATTGTTAGAGCTCCCCCTGCTGACTGGCTGCAGTATAGGTCATAAGCCCCGCCTCCTCATTGATAACAGATGGGATGTGGGTCAAACTGTAAAGTTAAAATACTCATCATTTTTTTTCAAACCTAAACTCTGCTGTGATCATCAGTTATCATCACCTTACATCAACTGCTCATTTTTTGTCATATATGACGATGATTGACAGCCTCGGATCTTGCGTAGCTCTCTTTGTGAATAGCAGTTACGTCGTGAAGGGAAGCCGAGACACCATTAAACTTTTCCGTCTTTTCTGAGCTCCTAGTACTGGTACTAGCCTCTATGAAATACTTAAGTTTGTGGTGTAGCTGGGCTGCGTAAGTCATCAGGGCAGTACACTAAATGGGCGGGGCGTGTTACCAGGGCTCCTCCCGCCGGACCCTACTGCGCAGACTCTGGCTCCAAATTACGTCAAAATTTGCAAGATGGAAACGGCCCTAAGCGCCGTATTTTGTTCTTCAAGAACGTTGAGTGGGAACAGCTACAGTCCACGCCCACTGGTTTAAAACCTTTGACTTTCTGAGCAGGAACATCAGTGACATCTTGGGTTTTGGATGAGATGGTGAACACGTTAACATGAGAGCTTTAATTCCACTTTAATTCAGAATAAAAGTTAAATCCTCTTTAAATTGACCATGTAAATACCAAATTCCGAATAAAAATGGCCATTCCAAATTCATCTTAAATCCAAATTAAGTGGCTGGTTTATTCTGATTTTAATTCCGAATGGAATAATTCCTTGATCTTGTAAATGTTTAATTCTGCTTTAAATACATCACATTCTCCCCCTGTCCAATCAGAACCCTTCCTAACCCACAGATCTAAAGCAGAAATGAATAAAGGCCATTAAACACGTTTTCCATGTAAATGTCAATTCAGAAATACCATTTCCATGTAAACACGTAGCAGAACACTTTAATTCTGAATTATTTAATTCTGAATCATTAATTTCAAATTAAAAAAAAACATCACATAACCGTGGCCACTGTCCCAAAACCTGTTGGTGTAGGTGTAGTTGGTGTCATAGACATAGATTATTAACATTCCAGAAGGTGAAATCCATCATATCGCTTCATATTACGTCAGATTTTCCGTTTCTCTGACCACACATTTATAAAGACAAATTACATTTAAACATGCATGTGAAGCTACAGTATGTTCAGTGTCACATTGTCATTTCCACTTGATTTTTATTGTTGATTTTTGGAGGAACATTTTTTGAATGATAATAATATTACAATTACCATTTTAGGAAGTGAGTTCCATATTTTCCACCTGTTTTCACAGAATATCTGAGGGTTTATTTACATGTCATGAGATTTGCTACACTTACAGGACATTTGTTTCACAGAGACAAATATAGTGAAAATGTGTGAGATTGTCCCAAAATATGTGGGTGAGCGTTTAGTCTGTGTTCTATTGATATTTCCACATCCAGGAGTGAATTTCGTCATATTTTGAGATATCTTGTGAGATTTAACATTTCTGGCTCCAGGGGAAAATACGTGTGAGAGGATCTTTTGTGTCATTGCAATTTCCACTTGATTCCAATTGGTCGGTGCAAGATTCGGAGAAACGAGGCCCGTCTTGGTTAAAGTGGAAGGAAGGGGGGGTGGGTGAGTCACTTCCCCTTCAAACATATGCTCGTGTTTGTTGTCACGTATTTACACATTAGAGCAGAACGTCACAGACGTGTTCTCCAGGTGAACGTCAGCCTGACAAACTGTCAGAGTCTGAGAATAAACGACGTCCCAGTGGAGCGACGATGGAGTGATTATCAGTTAGTGACGCTGAAGGTGTCCACCAACAATAAGAGAGTAAACACACACACACACACGTCTGTTACTGATGTGTGTGTGTTAGGTAATATTTTGTGTTTCTGTTGTCATATTACACGAAAACAACAAAATTACACAAATTAAAAGAAAAATATATAAAATGATTTCAAAAACACCGAAGTCAGCATCAAAAATACACAAAATTGTAAAACGACAAACAAGAAAAATACACAACGATACACAAAAAACAAATATATAAAATACACACATTAAAAGAAAAATATGCAATTAGTTTAAAAACACAAAACAAGAAATACACAAAATGGCAAATGCAACAATACACAAAAAACAAAAATATAGGAAGATACACAAAAAGACCAGAAAAGTACACAAAACCACAAACAATACACAAAAGAAAAATATATAAAATGTCAAAACACCAAGAAAAATCCACAAGTTGACAAACGCAACAATACACAAAAACAAACATTTCTAATAATGCACAAAAGGACCAGAAAAGTACACAAAACCACAAAAGATACACAAATGAAAAGAAAAATGTAATAGAATGTCAAAAACACACAAATCAACAATAAAAACATACAATGTATGTCAAAAAATATTAAAAAACAACAAAATCACACAAAAGGACAAACACAATACATAAAAAAATAAAAAATCAGAAAATACGCAAATTAAAAAAAAAATATAAAGTGATTAAAAAAAAAAAAACCACACAAAACAACAAGAAAAATTCACAAAATAATACCAAAAATATACAAAATGGCAAATGCATCAATACACAAAAAACAAAAATATAGGAAGATACACAAAAAGACCAGAAAAGTACACAAAACCACAAACAATACACAAAAGAAAAATATATAAAATGTCAAAACACCAAGAAAAATCCACAAGTTGACAAACGCAACAATACACAAAAACAAACATTTCTAATAATGCACAAAAGGACCAGAAAAGTACACAAAACCACAAAAGATACACAAATGAAGAGAAAAATGTAATAGAATGTCAAAAACACACAAATCAACAATAAAAACATACAATGTATGTCAAAAAATATTAAAAAACAACAAAATCACACAAAAGGACAAACACAATACATAAAAAAATAAAAAATCAGAAAATACGCAAATTAAAAAAAAAATATAAAGTGATTAAAAAAAAAAAAAAACACACAAAACAACAAGAAAAATTCACAAAATAATACCAAAAATATACAAAATGACAACCACAAACAATACACAAAAGAAAAATATATAAAATGTCAAAACACCAAGAAAAATCCACAAGTTGACAAACGCAACAATACACAAAAACAAACATTTCTAATAATGCACAAAAGGACCAGAAAAGTACACAAAACCACAAAAGATACACAAATGAAGAGAAAAATGTAATAGAATGTCAAAAACACACAAATCAACAATAAAAACATACAATGTATGTCAAAAAATATTAAAAAACAACAAAATCACACAAAAGGACAAACACAATACATAAAAAAATAAAAAATCAGAAAATACGCAAATAAAAAAAAAAATATAAAGTGATTAAAAAAAAAAAAAAACACACAAAACAACAAGAAAAATTCACAAAATAATACCAAAAATATACAAAATGACAAACACAACAATACACAAAAAACAAAAATATAGAAAAATACACAAAAGGACCAGAAAAGATAACTATATACAAAAAACAAAAATCCACAAAAAGGAGAGGTGCTGTGACTGTAATGCTAAGCAGGACGGAGCAGCAAAGACTGTATGGATGTGATTGATGGTTAAATTTCCCTGTGACTGGTTTCCAGCATCAGATCCAATAATGTGACAGGATGAGGATGAGAGCCCAGAGGAGCGTTAATCTCATCAGGTCAGCAGTGATTTGAAGCTGCGCTGATGGTTTATTCCCAGCGTTCCCTCAGTTTGGTTGATGTAAGACGTGCCACGGCTAGCGCTGAACCTGAGCTAATCAGAGTCAGAATCAGACATGTTTTTAATGGCCAGGTACAGTTTTAAGGACAGTACAAGGAATTTGTCTTGGTAGTTGGTAATCAGAGCGTAAAGGGAGGCAGCTGTTGGAGCCATGACATCACATGGTGGAGATGGTGGAGCTCCTGCACACAGAGACCATGGTGTAGATGGTGATGCTCCCTGAGGCGTGGGACGTATTATCTCGTCCTCATTCCAAAGGAAAGGAAGGAGGACATTTTCCTATTTTAGTAACAGCATGTGTCACTGGGTGTTGGAGAAAAACTCTCTCAGGTTTTCACTTTTCTCACACGTTCGTCTCGTTTCACGTCTGTCACATTCATTAGAGCATATTTTAGGATGTCTGATTGGCTTTGGGAACTCACCTCATTCCCAGGAGACGCCATGTTGTTCTTCCTCCTCCTCCTCCTCCTCCTCTCTGAGGAACATGTGACAAACACAAAAAGCTCAGATTGAAATATGATATTTCACCATAGACTCTCTATAGGAGCAGAAATACACAGAGTAATCCTGAGGTGACCTCAACATGATATGTGAACTCTGATTGGCTGAAAACACAAAAATGGCGACGCCCACATATAAAAGGATTTCTGACACAAATTAGTACCAAAGTTTTATTATTCAATTGACCTTTTTTCAAAACCCCGCCCACAAACAGTCATTGTCCAATCATACGTCCAAGGAACCGTTACCATGTAAACAATTTCCGACATGCTCAGAGCAGGCCCAATGGTGAAGCGGTGTGCTCGTGGCTTGTACACGTCAGATACCAGGTACCCAAGAGTTTGGCTGGGGGAGTCGTGTTCTTTTTGTTCCCGAAAGCCTAAAACACAACTGGAGCAATGTCTACAATCAACTATAAAACTATAAAAACGTCTCAGGGTTGTGTGTGTCAGTATGTGTGTATGTGTAGTATGGATGTAACGATTAATCGTAAGGCAGTTAAAAATCAATTCATAAGTATCACGGTTCACATCGATACTGTGAAAATGGAATCGCAGTACTTTTTTAAAATATATCTATTTATCCTTCTTTTGTCCAGAAGTGTAGGCGGCGGGCGGAATCTGCTACTACTTTGTTTCTGGCTGCCTTCTACTCTTAAACATGTTCATAAATGATTCCTTACCCCTTTAGCACTGAAAGAACATCTGTAATATTACGTGAATATCTGTAAAAGTCACGTTTTTCTATTAGCTCTGTCTGCTAGCATAGCATCTCTTCTTCACTGCTACATGCCAACCGACCACTAGGTTACCACTGCCCTCTGCTGGTCCAAACAAATATCTGATGTAAAATACAGTGCAGTGTTTGTTTTTTTTTAAAGTCCAATTGTTAAGGCACAAAATACATTTTCAGTTGCACTTTTAAAAAGAAAAAGAACTATTATGCAGTTTTGCATTGTTTACTATAGAACCAGAATTTAAATTAATAGGCTTCATCTTCATTTGTATTATTCCTTTATTTATTTCATTCAAGGTTTATTTTTAGTTAAATTGCATTGTTTTGAATAGTTTATCAAGGAATTATTTTGACAATGAAAAATAAAAGGAAAATAGTACAGTAATATTTTTCAGTCATCATTTGTCTACAGTCCCATTTTGTAAAATAAATCTTGAGAGAATCGTATCGTGAATCGTATCGGGAGTTGAGTGAATGGTTACATCCCTAATGTGTATGTTTTTAATGTTATCTCATCTTGTCTGCACTAATGTGTATGTTCAGCAAAATGACAATAAAGCTAGATTTGATTTTGATTAAATAACTATACATTCACATACCCAGTGAAGGAGTATACAGTTATTAGCAACTATAATATTACTTTTTTACTATTAATATTTCAGTCGACATCCTCCTGAAGCATACAAATCTCCCAGTCTTTATGAATCTATATTAACAGGCTTTGTTAGCACTTAGCAGCGTTATTAGCTGCTATCTTATTAGCTTTAGTTTCAGCTAGCTATAGCTAATGTAACAGATAGTTTTATTAAGATCCATATTAGCTGTGGTAACACTCTTATAGCTTAAAGAGGATATGAACAATATAATAAAAGAAAACTTACCCAGCACTTCAGGAGCATGACTGGTCCAGTATGTACAGTATTAGCTTCAATAGTTGTAATGTTCTCTTGGTTGTTTATTTCATATATTGAATACATCCCTCCACAGCATGTGTCTGTATTTGGAGGATATTATGCACATATTGCTCCAAAGAGAGTCATGACGGACAGTAAATAAGGGGGGCGGGTCTTTTGCAAAAGGTCATTTACATTTGTCAATGACTCTTTCTTACTATGGATTTTATATTTTGTTAAGCGCACTGAGATGATTTTGTTGTAATTTGCGCTATATAAATAAAGTTGAATTGAATTAATTCTGTTATTGATTTTTGTCGACGATGCCAACTAATCGTTGCCCTTAGTCTGTAGTGGTGAGTGTTTTCTGGAAGATGATGTGGAGCTGTGGGGGTCTCTCTGTGGGGGTCTCTCTGTGGGGGTCTCTCTGTGGGGGTCTCTCTGTGGGGGTCCCTCTGTGGGGGTCCCTGATGGCTCTGATAGAAACACAGAGTAAGAAAGTAATAAAGTGACTTTAGCGCTTTGTTCTGAAAACGGACTCAACAGGAAGTCCCAGCCCTCAGTGATCTTTGTGTCATCTCATCATCAGAATGTTCTAGAAAACTCTGCAGTTTGCTTTTGTTCACCTCTGAAACTCTCATAGGTCCAGTGACCACACACACACACACACACACGCACACGCACACACACGCACACGCACACACACAGTTGATTTTAACCCTAATTTTGTCACTGATTTCCTGTTGAATAGATTAATCTTAAATGTAACAGATAAATTAAATATATTAGTTTTGATCATATTTGAATTATTTATTTTTTATTATGTATTTCTATCTCTCTTCCTGGCTATAACTCACATGCCTGGGTGTTGGACTGTTTTTGTGTATTTTCTTCTCATTCTTTATGTCACTTTGTGTATTTTTTTTTTTTTACTTATTTGTGTAATTTGGATTTTTTTTTCTGTATTCCTGTGCATTTTTGTTGTCCTTTTATGTGTTTTTGTTTTAAATATTTGTTTTTTTGTGTATTTTTGTGATTCTGTGTATTTGTATTGTTGTTGTTTTTGTGATCATTTTCTGTACATTTCAGGTAAATTAGTGACTTTTTGTTGTCGTTTTGTGTTTTTTTCCTTTTTCAGTTACTATTTACTCTTTATTTTGTGTCATTTTTTACATTTCTTTTACATCTTTCTGTAATTATGTGTATGACAGTCTCAGTGTTTTGTGTACTTCTGATTTTGTTTTGTTTATTTTTATGTACAATTTTTATTGTACAATTCAGACAATTTTGTGTATTTTTGTAGTAATATTTTGTTTTTTTCAGATATTTTTGAAATGTTTTTGTGTGATTTTTTTGGTATAATTTTCTGTATTATGTGCATTTTTTTGTCACATTGTGTTTTATTTTTTTGTGTGTTGTCATTTTGTGTATTTTTGTTTGTTATTTTCTTGTTCATTTTTTGTACATTTCAGATCATTTTGTGTAGTTTTGAATTCCTCTTTTGTGTTTTTGGGCATTTTGTCTTTTTTCTTTTGTTTTATCAAAGTTTTCTCCCGTTTTGTATATTTTTGAAGTGCATTGGTATGAGGGCGGGGCTTATTGAGAAAAGTGACATAGGAGCTTTAATCTCAAGTCTCCATTAACATCCTTTTTTCTAAAGAATCTGAAACATTAAAGCTGCAGGAATGTAACATATATTTATGAATATAATGAATAAATTGTGGCTCATTGATTGGTTGAGAGCTCTTCTAACTGATGGTCTTTCCTTCCTCCCATTGGTCGATTCCCGTCTTAAAGTGACAGCTTTTATCTCTTCATTCACACGTCAGACCCAGTGACACATGGTAAACTGGTCTTGTTAGAGATAACGTACGACACTTTCTATAATGAAGCGTCTTCTCTCGCCAGGATTAGGTTTTTACATTTTCACTGTCACGCTCTCGTCTGTCACTCACCACTGGTTGGAACGTAGCGTTAGCTTAGCATCTCCTGTCAGTGTCGGGGCTTTAAACAATGTTCCTCTTCATACTCAGACTCTATTTCACCTAATATTTGAAACAACTCTGACCTGCTGAAGTTATTTGTTAAAATATGCACATATTTAGGTGAAATTTAACCCTCATTATGGCACTGATTTAATTTTAATCATATTAGAATTAATTTATATATTTTTCTTTCTCTCTTCCTGGAATAAAAGTCACAGATAAGTCACTCCGGGCTATACGTCACATGCCCCCAATGCTTGGAATTGACCACATGTGATGCTGATTGACAACCTTTTTCAGCCAATAGGGGGCCTCCTTTTTTAAGCAGTGCTCTGGTTTTTTAGTTTTACAATGTAATTATCTCGCTCTACAACATAAGTCACTTTTAAATATTACATTTCAACAAAATACTGGCAGAGCATCAGTTTTAGTTATAGAAATGGAGATATAGATATAGATATACATAGTTCGATATATATATAGATGATGATGGTGGATGTTGGTCTATAATTGGACAAATCACTTGGATCAAAGGTTGTTTTTTTTTTAATGCGCTTTGATTATAGTGGTTTTAAAGGCCTGTGGTACATAACCTGTTATTAAAGATGTGTTAATCCAGTTCATTTTCATTCATGTACCCCGTATGACAATTTGCGTACCACTGGGGGTACCCGTACCCCACTTTGGGAAGCAAGGCACTAGACACTAAAAACAAATGACCTTAACTTTATGTAATTTATGTGGCATTTATTTCCCATCAATTATGTTTACTGTCATTTCAAATGACAATAAAAAGTCTTAAAAAGTCTTGAATTTAATTTTACTTAAACTGTAGAAAACCTGTTTTCACTTCAACCTGCTCTTATTTTGTAGTTTTCTGTGTTTTTCTTCATGTTCCAGACGAGTTGCTACAGATCTTTGCTCTCTGATGTTTTTTTGATGTTTTTCCTGTAATACATAATGCAGATAATTAATAGCTAGTGCACATTCAGCAGTTTTTCCGCTTTCCCTGCTTTGATTTTGGGAGATGCTGTCTAAATAATTTGGTTAGAATATTTTGGCCTCCCGGCAGAGAGGCAGCCATGTGGCCTCCGCCCTTCCTCCTCCGTCTCCTTCAGGGGGAAAGAATGGAAATGGAAGCTTTTAACCCTCCTCCACTTTGCCTTTCCCTCCTCCTTCCCTTCAACTGCAGCCAAAAAATCTCTCTCCCAAAGTCCCTGAACTCATCTAAAAATCTCTCTTTTCTCTCGCTCTGTTTTTCACAGCTGCGTCTTCTTTCACCGTCAGCGCCTCATCGAGAGGTGACGCTTAAAATCATCCTGAAACTTTACGTGAGTGAGAACCAAAAGCTTCAGTGAGAGATGGACGTTTGTGTGTGGACGGAGTTCTGTGAGTTTAGAAACGATGTGGAGACGTGACGTGTTTGACACAGATTATACTACATATTTTCACACTTTTCACCATAACATCTCATTCAAACGGGTACATAAACAAACGGACATGACAATTTTCACACTAGATCGCTCCTTCGCGCTCCATCTTTTAATATTTAGGCGTCCTGTTTTCACTCCTGAAATCTAGTAATGTACATAATACTTTTATTAATCTCCATTGAGCTTATTTAGCAGGTTTTTTGGGACGTCAAATTAGTAAAAACCATTAAAACAGAAACCGTTTTTCCCCTGAAATGGAATTTAGAAACATAAATAGAACATGTGAGGCTGTACACCAGGTGTTCTCAACCTTGGGGTCAGGAACCATATTTGGGGTCACTAGACATGGGGAGAGGGTCACCATATGCCTTCAAGATATTGGGATTTTTTTTGTTTTTGGAACAATTTGAGCGCATTTTTGCTTATTTTTACCTCAACTTGCCGTATTTTAACATTTTTTCATCACTTTTTCTTGCCATATTTTTGCTGCTTTTAATGCATTTTTGCCACATTCTTCTCCATCACATTTCAATGCTTTTTCTGCAAATTTTTTCTACTTTCGAGACATGTTCAGCACTTAAAAACCCTTTCCGCCACTTTTCCACCTAATGTCACATATATTGACTCATTATTGTCACTTTTAACCTCTTTTAACCATATTTCATGATTATTTTTGCCAATTTAACCACTTTCACCAGTTTAAAGTAATTGTTCCAATATTGCCACTTTCAACCGTTTTTCTCTCTGTTTTTTCCCACTCTTAACTTTTAACCAATTTTTATGTTTTTTTTTTTTACTTGTCTGCACATGCTGTCAAAGGTTTGCATTTTTTTGTTTGTTATTGCAATTAAATAAATGTCATTATTTTATTGCACAATTGTGACCATCACCAGCCCTCCCTAAGGAAGGGTAAGAAACACTTTATTAAAGGGGGATATAAAAGGAGAGGGCAGTGTTACACCGGGGTGGGGGGGTGGTGGGAGGTGGAAGAGAGCAGGGAGGAGCGATTCAAGGAAGAGAAATGGAAGGGTGGGAAAGAGTTGATTACTGTAAAGTGAGATGTGAAGTTGTAGGCGTGAGGCATAGCTATAATGGTGGTGGCTGTGGACAGAGGGAAGGAGTGAGTGGTAATACCTGAAACAGGTTTTTGGGATCAACGTGTCTAAAGTTAAGCCCACTACAAGTTTTATCCCACAGTCCAAGGCATGCTAGTGCATCGTAGACCGACGTATGTGCAAGAAACTGCCACTGCAAACCCAAGCGCCGCCCCGAACTCGAGGACGCAGCCAGAATAGCAGAAAGAGCAGGCAACCCCCCCCCGCCGAGCAGCCCCCCAGACGCCCCCAAGACACCAAGCCGAGAGGCAGCCACCGCCCCCCACATACACACCCGAGAAAGCACCCAGAAGCCGAGGAGCCGGCGCACTCCGCCACCGCCCCCAACCCCCAACCCCAAGGCCCCCCACCGACAACTTCTGTTTTTTAAAATCCCATTTCACCACCTTTTCCACCATTTTTTAGTCACTTTGAACCATTTTATTAGTGATTAAAACCAGGATTTCCATCTTTAAGATGACTATAATAATAATAATAAACGTTCCTGGATAACAGTGGATATTATTCAGATGAATAAATAAATGTGGTTATCACAGATTCATAGAACAATAGACCATCATTTTACTGACTTTATGGAAAAACCCCAAAAATCTCTCTCCTTATAGATGGTCCTGTCTCCACATGACTGTTCTTCAATGTTCATGTCTGTGTTCAACCACCTTCCAGGTCATTGAATCCCACGTAGCCGTGTAATTACGTAGCGTGAGATTATGAGAGAAATTTGACATATTTGTCCTTTTGTTATTTGATCCAAAACAACCACAGATATTTCTGAGTTGTTGGGAAAAAAGTTCAGATTATTTTTTCAGAACGCAAATAATGTTTTTTTCGTCTGTTTTACGTCATCATGGAACATTAGTCCTTAAATGTGTTGTTATGTGAACTGATGCATCATATTATTTGTCCAGAGAAAATATCAGTGATTCTTTCTGAGGATGAATCACGACTCAAAGGAAGTTTCTCCTCCTCGTCGTCGTCACTCGTGTGGAAATGTAGTATTTTTTATTTTTTTTAATATGATGAGTGCTGTTGTATTTGGCACTTTATTAATAAAATGGAATTGAATGACAGACCTGTGACCTGTGTGCGTTGATGGATGGAGCGTGTGCTGTCTTTGATTGAATATCTGTCTGTGCTTTAATAAAGCCTGAAGCTGTGGAGCATTAATCTAAGAGTGGCTCACAGACACAAGCAGGTCGACGGATACGGATACAGAGAGGGAGATCAGTTACTTCTGTCAGGAAAACTAAGACGGACTCCAATTATACCAAAGCCCATCGTCTTATTTCACCTTTCAGACGTAATTACCAACAAACGAAATGTTAAAAAAATGCCTAAAAAGGATTAATTAAGTTAAATGTTAAATATAATTCTAATTTTATCTGCTTTGGAAGTTGAAATATGGTGAATTACATGATTTTTCTTCCTTTTCCAGAGAAAAACTGGCCTTGAATAAGATGGGAATCAGAAATTTTCCATAACAGTGAGTGTTGGATATCAGTCGTATGAGCTCTGATTAATTTAGTGGTTCTCAAACTGCACAAACACACAAACACTTTTGCGTGCGCACGCCGCACACACAAATACCTGTGTGCACACACACAAACATCCGTATGCGCACACAAAAACTTGTGCGCACACACACAAATATCCTTGCGCGCACATACAAACACTCGTGCACACACACACAAACACCAGTGAACAAACACAAACACTCGTGCATGCACACAAACAAACATTGATTAATTTGTATTTATTTTGGGGAAACTTTGCGGGAGAATTGGCTTGCGCGCGGTGTTTGTGTGTGCGCGCAAGCAAACACTCGTTCACACACACACAAATTCCAATGCGCACATACACAAACATTGGTGCGCAGCGCGCACACAAAAATTTGGGTGCGTACACACACAAACAACGGTGCCCACACACACAAATTACTTAATTTTGTGATTAATTTTTATTAATTTTGTGATTCATTTTTTATTAATTTTGTGATTCATTTTTATTAATTTTGTGATTAATTTTTAATAATTTTGTGATTTATTTTTTATTAATTTTGTGATTCATTTTTATTAATTCTGTGATTAATTTTTATTAATTTTGTGATTAATTTTGTGTAAACTTTGTGGAAGAATTAAGGCAAAATTGCTGGATTTTGGAAACATTTTGAGTTTTTTCAGCAATTTGTCTTTAAAAATGATTACCATCATGTGATGTAAACATGTGAACTAAACATGTGAGCGGCGCGCTTTGCAAATATTGTAAAGTTTAATTGAATTTGTGTATTTTGAGGTTCTGCGATATCTACAATCGAATTAGTTGATAATTTACATTTTTACACATTGATTTTTCATGTTTTTACTTTACTTTGGGCCAAATTGGATGCTCTAAAGGGCCGTAATTGGCCCCCGGCCTTGAGTTTGACACATGTGCTTTATATAATCTTAGTGATGTTGTGTGTTGTGTTTCTCTGACAGACTGAGTGGATTCTACTACAGTGTCTCACCGTCACCATCGTTTTCCCACCTTTCTTCACACTCGTGGATCTGGTGAGTTACGCTCTTCATCTTCTTCTTCTGTTTGGGTCCCACGCTGGGACGTGTGTGTTGGAGTGTGTGTCGCTGCTGTGTGACATCAGTAAAGTGTGGGTGTGTGGGTGTGTGTGGGTCCAATCCCTGAGGCTGCAGCAGCAATAATTCATGTGAGTTGGAAGCGTTGGAGCTCATGGACAGATTGATGCCCCAGTGTTGGAGGCTTTGTTGTGTTGTTTCCATATGGTTCTGATGGAGCTGATGATTCTTCCTAAACAGGAGAGACTTGTTCTTATTGATTGTTGTTGTTTTTACTCTGAGCTCCAGCTTTTAATCGAGACGCATTAAACAAATCCACCTTCTTTATCAAAGCCTTTAAAGAAAGTCAGCAGCTCAACTTAATCACTGCACAGGAAACATCCTCTCTCTCTGTGTGTGCGTGTGTGTGCGTGTGTGCGTGCGTGCGCGCTGTGCATCCTCCCACACTTTCACACCTTGACAAAGTAGCTTTACTTTTAATTAGTCCTCCTCCTGTTCAGGAAACACAATCACAGCGTTTCTTCTGTGTGTTAGTGTTAATGGCCTGCACTTCCATCTCTAAGGGGGAACAAAGGGGAGAGATTTCTGGGGTCCATCCATAAAGTCAGCAAAATGATGGTTCATTGTTCTATGAATCTGTGATAACCACATTTATTTATTCATCTGAATAATATCCACTGTTATCCAGGAACGTTTATTAATATTATTATTATTATAGTCATCTTAAAGATGGAAATCATGGTTTTATTAACAAATAAAATGGGTTCAAAGTGACCAAAAATGGTGGAAAAGGAGGTGAAATGGGATTTTAAAAACCACAGAAATGAGTTAAAAGTTGCACTTTAGAGTGGACAATAACGGACAGAAAAAGTGTTAAAAACGGTTCAAAGTGTTAATACTAGGTGTGTGCTTTGAAATGAATATGATACGATTCACGATTTGCATGTCATGATAGCATATATCCCAATATTAAACAATATGATATAAATGTGCGATATATTGTGATATCAATTATTACTTTACAAGTACAAACTGGTATGAGATACAATTTATTTCATTATTTTTAAACTTGCGAGAACAAGTAAATGGAACTGTATTTCAAGTACAAATATCAAAAATAAGAGCTATGTTTATCAAACTGTCAAATCACATTTTTCAAAACACTTTAACTTTTGCTTGTACAGCAGATTCTGATTCTGTCAATTTCTTCAGTTCTTTAAAAAAAAGTAACCACATGTGTCTATAAAAGGGCCCAGTATGTTCCAGTATCAACTTCAGCTAAAATGCATTGAGGAGTGTTTGCTTCATAATTGGACAGACACTGTGTATATCTCAGAATCAATGTTGTCTTAAAGTCAATATTGGCTTAAAAGTGGCAATTATTAGGAACAATTAGTTTAAACTGGCAAATAATGGGCATGATCAATGCTGAATGTGGTTAAATTGGCAAAAATAATCATTAAATATGTTGAAAAGAAAGGGCGCACGGTGGCTTAGTGGTTAGCACGTCCGCCTCACAGCAAGAAGGTCCTGGGTTCAAGCCCTGGGGTGGACACTTGGGTCCTTTCTGTGTGGAGTTTGCATGTTCTCCCCGTGCTGCGTGGGTTTCCTCCGGGTACTTCGGCTTCCTCCCACAATCCAAAAACATGACTGTAAGGTTGATTGGAGTCTCTAAATTGCCCATAGGAGTGAATGAGAGTGAATGGTTGTCTGTGTCTCTGTTGCCCTGTGATGGACTGGCGCCCTGTCCAGGGTGTACCCCCGCCAAGCGCCCTATGAGAGCCGGAGATTGGCACCGGCAGACCCCCGCGACCCTGTTAAACGGGAATAAGCGGGTATGAAAATGGATGGATGGATGTTGAAAAGAGGTTAAAAGTGACAATAATGGGTCAACATATGTGACATTAGGTGTAAAAGTGATGGAAAGGGTTTATAAGTGATGAACATGTTGTGAAATATGATGTAGAATGTCAGAAAAGGCAGTAACGTAGCAAAAAAATGCATTAAAAGGAGCAAGAATGGCAAACATGGCAAGAAAAAGTGATGAAAATAAGTTAAACTAAGCAAAACCTGTATTTACAAGGCAAATATGTATTTGGCATTTGAAAATTGGAAAAACTGGCAAAAATGACAACCTGCATCTGGATTTGTTGACAAGTTTGTTCTTTTTACTAATTAAATTGAAAGTAATAATGTAGGAAAAACAGAAGACTGACCTTGAGTGAAGGTCAAGGTCACACGTTGTTCAATGGTACCAGTCTGAGCACTGGATCTCAATTTATGGCCAAGTTTTTTTTTGTGACAGTTTTTTTTGGTCCAATGAAATAAAATACTCCACCTGAGATGAGCTTTTCATAAATGTTAGCATCAAACTTGTATGATAAATATTGGGAGAGATATAGAAAATGTTGGTTTTTAACACTTGATGCGACGTTGACCTTGACATTTTGACTCCATAAAAGGTCGACTCCACATCCTTGACATTGTCCCTATGAGATGACATGTGTCATTAGTGCTGCATTAATAAGTCTATAGGAGGAGTTATAGGACAAAGGAGTTCCAGAAGAAGAATTAATAAGAATTCTACGATAACAATTTATTTGGACATTTTCAATGACCAAAAACAAATATAAGTTTGTTTTAGTTTTAGAAAAAGAGTAGAAATAACGTCTGTTTTTACTACCCATGCTGGAAATTAAAACGCACAAATTACTGCAAAAAAAAGTGAAAGACATACGTGATGTTCCAAAGCATGTTGATGAGGGTTCAGTACATGTCATATATTATTATTAACACTTGATTTAGTTTGGAAAATAATAAAAAAAAGAGTTTTAAACTATTCATTATCTCCATTTTTGTTTCAGGAAGAAGTCAAATCAGTTATTTAAGCAACAAAAATACACAAAATGAATTTCTAAATTACACAAAACAGCAGCAAAATGAACTTTCCTTTATTAATGCTCTGATTGCTCATTATTTTAAATGCTAACATGAATGTAGGTCATGTGACCCTCTGATCAGATACAGTCACATGTTTTTTGTTTCCCACTGTGATAAATGTATCTAATATTAATGTAGACGCTGAAACAGGAAGCTATAGCAGACTATAATAACTGTAAATAATAACTGCTATAACGTATTCATGCAACTTTAAATCGACTTATACTTCAGTGCGACATAGTCGAAATGTTCTATTTAAATACACAAGAGGCTCCTCCCTCATTTTCCAGATTTTTTAATGTAATTATTTAAGCAATGTTATGGCTGTAGTAAATATGTTTTTTCATAGATGTATGAGCGATAGTGAAATACAGTTATATAATTTTATTGTAAATAAATTGGTTGTTTTTAGCAGTTTTATTGAAACTAATGAGTGACTTTTTTGCAGTGCAGACTCACTCATGTCGTCACAGAGTCTCAAACACAAAACGTACTCCACTACACCTAATCCCATGACCTTTGACCCCGCCCCTTCACTGGTACCCCTGCCTCTGATTGGACGTGTGACAACCAGAGAGGATCATGTGATCTGTAGCGGCGCCGCCTGGGCTTTGTTTTAATGAGGAGAGATTTCAGAGTCTAGAGTGAATATAGTCAACGTCTCATCTATTATAGAAACGGCACCAGATCAGGACAATGATGCAGAGCGAAAAGGTGCAGGTAGAAATAATAATAATAATGAATGAAAAACAATATATAATAATAATATAATAATAAGAACAATTCATAGTACATTAATACAACATTACACATATAACAAAAATGCAACCTATTATTATTATTATTATTATTATTATTATTATTATTATTATTATTATTATTATTAATAATAATAATAATAATACAATATGATAAACAAAATATGATAATAATAAAATATAATTTTAATAATAATATAAAATATAATAATAAGAAAAATACATATTACATAGATACAACAATGCACCTTTAAAAAATAAATGTTTTTATATTATTATTATTATTAATAACAATAATGTTAAGTACAATATGTTTTATTATTATAATGTATTTATACAAGGTGTTTAAAAAAATTAATTAAAAAACATAACTTTTAGGATTTTTTTATAAAAAACTAAATTAAAACGAGGTTTTTTTAAAAACCATGAAGCCATTATTGGTAAGAAGCGTGAGGAGAACATGCAAACTTCACAGGATCCTCATCCTTTTTGCTCCGTTATTGGACAAATCAGGCGTGGGATAAAGAGGAGGAGCCTGAACGTCCAATCAGCATCAGGCTGCAGCGTACTGCTGCTCTCATTATTGGATGTGTGTCTCTTCCTCTTCCTCTTCCTCTTCCTCACAGTCTGTGGGAGAAGATGAATATGTGAGAGGAAATGAACTCTCAGCTCTACTTCATCATTTAACCTCTCCTCCTCCTTTATCAGTGATGCTCCTCCTTCTTTATCAGTGATGCTCCGCCCTCACTCTCTGCTGCTGACACATGAACCACAATCAGGAAATGAGATCCAGGAGAATCTTTCCTAGCGCTGCGTTCTTTAAGGATCCTCCACTGTTTTTACAAATGTGTCCTAAAACCTTTCAAATATCCCCATTAATAGATCAATATCTAACAAAATACATTATTTTACACCATATCCCTTTAATAATGAAACTAGTTTATTGTTTGAGAACCTGTGAAATGATGTCATTGATACTCTGAAAATTAAATCGCAGTACTTTTTTAAAATATATCTATTTATCCTTCTCTTGTCCAGAAGTGTAGGCGGCGGGCGGAATCTGCTACTACTTTCTTTCTGGCCGCCTACTACTCTTAAACATGTTCATAAATGATTCATTACTCCTTTAGCACCAAAAGAACATCTGTAATATTACGTGAATATCTGTAAAAGTCACATTTTTCTATTAGCTCTGTCTGCTAGCATAGCATCTCTTCTTCACTGCTAGAATAACTGCATGCTAACCGACCACTGGGTTACCAGCGCCCTCTGCTGGTCCAAACACATATCTGACGTAAATACAGTGCAGACTGTTTTTTTTTTTTAAGTCCAAATGTTAAGGCACAAAATACATTTTCAGTTTCACTTTTAAAAAGAAAAAGAACTATTATGCAGTTTTGCATTGTTTACTATAGAACCAGAATTTAAATTAATAGACTTCTTCTTCATTTGTATTATTCCTTTATTTATTTCATTCAGGATTTATTTTTAGTTAAATTGCATTGTTTTGAATAGTTTATCAAGGGATTCTTTTGACAATTAAAAATAAAAGGAAAATAGTACAGCATTTTATAAAGGAATATTTTTCACTCATCATTTTTCTACAGTCCCATTTTGTAAAATAAATCGATCGTGAGAGAATCGTATCGTGAACCCAGTATTGTGAATTGAATTGTATCGGGAGTTGAGTGCATAATTACATCCCTATATATATATATATATATACTGTATGTGTGTGTACTGGGTGTGGTGGTTAGTACAGAGTGGTTTCCATCAGTCCTGCCACTACTGCTGATGGGATGTAAATCATGAATGACCTCCTAGTATAAATATGGATTATATGTCTACAGTATTAGCCACGGCTAACAAACACACATAAATCAGCCTTTCAGTGACTTCACCAACAAACACACAAAGTGCTTTAATATTCTAACGTTATTATTATTATTATTATTATTATTATTAGTCTGTCATATTATGACATTTTGCGAAAAAATTTATATTTCTGTTTAAGGAGAAGAAATGTGTGTAAATGTGACATTTTGTCCAAAATCATGAGGTTATATTTTGTGTCGTTGTGTTTGGTTTGAAAAAATTGTACAAAATAAAAAAAATTTCCATTTCAAAATGTGAATTCCATATTTTCCATTAGTTTCCATGACGACAGAGAGTCATCCTCCTCTCATGTTCACAGCTGGCGTGTCACGCCTCCATCTCTGTGTGTTTCATGTGACACACGCACAGGTTAACAAAATAAAAGACACACACAGGTTAACAAAATAAAAGACACGTGCAGGTTAACAAAATAAAAGACACGCGCAGGTTAACAAAATAAAAGACACGCACGCGATAACAAAATAAAAGACACGCACAGATTAACACATCAGCAGAAGGATGGGATTTATTTAGTTTTTATTCTGCAGAAAACCACAGCTTTCTCATCATTTCCTCCTGTTCTCATTGGTTCACACGGGTTTGTTTTAGTGTTTCTGTGCCTTCATTTAACACCATGTTAGACAATAGGAGAAGACGTTACACATGTGATGTATGTATGAAGGATGAAACCTCAGTGTAAATAGACAGTAAACATTTATAAACTACGGCAGAGATGGAAATTGATCACATTGAGGCAACTTTTGTGAAATTTTGGAGTCGTTATTGAAGTCATTTTCTGTGTTTTTGGAGAGAAAGAGTTTTTGTGTTTTTTTTTAAATTTGAGTTTTTTGTTGGGATTTTGAATGTTTTTGAGGTCTTTTAATGTGTTTTTGCAAAACGTTTGTGTATTTTTTTTTTATCATTTTGTGTATATTTTTGTGTTTTTGTTGTCATTCTGAGTATTTTTTGTTAGTTTATGTTTCTTCTGGTAATTTGTGTCTGTATTGAAGTTGTTTTGTGTATTTTTCGGTGTACTTTTCTGTCATTTTGTGTATGTTTTTGTGTGTTCTCGTCGTAATTCTGAGTATTTTTTTTATTGTTTCATGTCCTCAATCATTTCATTCATTTTTGTAGATATTTAAATTGTCTTTTTTTTCCTCTTATGTGTGTTTATTGAAACCAACCTCCTTCGGACGCTCTAAACCCAACCTGGCAACGCAGCTTCTGCAGCGGTTTTAATACTTTGCTCACTTACAGTTGCGTCTTATTTCACCGTAAAATAAATTCAGACATGTTTATTTATTGTTTACTGATTCATTTGTATTCAGGTCTGTTTGTATAATCATTATATAGAATGAGATGAAAAAGAACACAGGGATTGTCTCAATTCAGCGTTCAACAGAGACGAAAAGGCCTTTAAAACCTGGACTAAACATAGACATAAAATAACTAATTAAACAGCGTGAGAAGTTTTTTGTGTGTGTGCGTGTGTGACCACACACACACACACACACACACACACACACACAGGATCAGCTTTAGCTCAGGGCTGAGTCACAGATGAACAGGTAGGACGTACACAGTGTAGGTGATGCTGAGAATAGACTCTCAGCTGCTCCTCTGACCCTCTCTGCTGTCCTCACGCTCAGAGAGTGTGTGTGCGTGTGTGTGCGTGTGTGTGCGTGTGTGTGTGTGTGTGTGTGTGTGTGTAGCCAGAGGGCAGCTTGTGTTTACGATGAACACGACGCAGAGAGCTGCAATAAACAGTGATCCTCAGCGTGTGATGTTTATTAAACAGCTGAACATGCTGCAGGTTTCTGATATCATCCAACATTTAATTTCTAATATTTACTGATAGACCCGCCCACAAATGGTCACATTACATAAATGGTTTTCAAACCCTTTTTGGGTATTTCCTACTTTTAATGAAGATGAACTTGTGCCCATTTCCCCACAATAATCCTGACAAAATAACACATTTTCAAATGTATTAAATTAATGGAACACGTAACACCGTATTTCATAATGAATGAAATCAAAAACTAAATCAAACTAATTACCTTCATAGAAAACTAACAAATGTAAAAGTGCAGTAGACAAAAATACAGGAAATTAAAAAAAAAAACATAGTTTACAAAAAAGTTCATTCAGTGCACGTATGAAATAAACTTAGAGGGAACAAATAACATCAAACTCAAAAACTAAATTAAATTAATCACATGTAAAAGTGTTGGTTAATTGCTAATAGTTAATGAGTTAAAAACACAGGAAATGAAGGAACATTGTTTGTAATCTGTAACTTTTTCAGTCAGTTTAACTATTGTTATACGTTGAGAAGCACTACATTGTGTAATAGAATAATAGAAATGACACATGCATTTAACTTTTAATGTGATTTATTTCACATAAAACCTCATCTGTGCAAAATAAGAAAACTAGACCCGTGTTAATTTGTTTAGCAATTTCTTTTTATTTTGAGAACTTCATTAACGAGACGGGATTTTTAGCAAACATCAAACTTCTCCAGTTTTCCACTATCACGAAAAACGGACAGAAAAAACGTATCGTGTTCTGAATCTAAACCATTTTTCCCCTTTGTTTATTTAAAATCAGACACCGAAATACTTCACATATCACACATTTACACACTATCGTTCACCAAAAAACATGTGATTTAATGTCTAGAAAGTTTAACAGATGGAAAAATAAGTCAAATTCTGAATAATAATAATAATAATAATAATAATAATAATAATAATAATAATAATAATAACTATTACAGTAATATTAATAGTTTATAAACAGAGAACTGCTCTGAGTCTTTCCTGCAGTAATGCTAACAGGCTGCTGTGCCTCAGCAGCTGAATGTAAAAGAGCAATATTTAGTTTTTCAAGGTTTCAAATTTATTCTACAGTTCATTTATATTGACACTGGAATTAAAAAAAAAAAAAAATCATTATTTAAATTAATTGTGCTCTCTTTGTGCCAAATAGAAGATCTGTGAAAAAAAAAACAAGTGTCACATGGACCCATAATATATCTGTACCAAAGGACATGAACGGATCTATTCGTTGTACATCTAATATATCAGTGTCTGGAGGGAATCTCTAGGATCTTTTTTTAACCACTGGCGTCGTCATCGTCTTCTTCTTCACTGGTTGTAAATCACACTGAGGTAAAAGGAAGCGCGTTAGCAACTTAACACCAACACTTCCCTTTGCTCTGACGGGGTCAGAGGTCAGGTTTACCCCCCCTAGTGGCAAATAAACAAAACATGAGGAGTAATGTTTAGAGTCTCCCTGGTGATAGACACGGATTAGCTTTCCTTTACACCTGCTGCCACGCTTAGCCTTTATAATTCAATCTGAGCGGGTTATACACACACACACACACACACACACACACACACCCATCAAAGAAGCACATGAGATGAATATTAACTATAATAATAATAATTATCTGTAGCGTCACTGAGATCCTCTCCTGCCCTCAGGCGCTGTGCGTGTGTGCGTGTGTGTGTTTCTTCCGGAGACGAGATAAGAACTTCCCTCCCTCTGCTGATCTCCATCATTAATGAAGCATTATTCAGCAGAGCTTTGTTAGCTCAGGCGTGTGTGTGTGCGTGCGTGCGTGTGCGTGCGTGCGCGTGCGTGTGTGCGTGTGTGTGTGTGTGCGTGTGTTCCTCCTGCAGTGCTTGATGATGGGAACGCTCCTCCCTGCCTCCAGGCGCTGTAGAACAGGGTTCCTACTGGGAGCACTGGGGGAAACATGGCAGTGACTATAAAGTTCTGATCAAATCCTGCAGCTCCTCCTGAGTCGGAGTGAGGATGAGGATGAGGATGATGATGAAGATGGAGGTGGAATCATGAAGCAGCCATAATGTTAATATGACTCTTTGACTCATAAAGTTAAAAATAGTTAGTAGAAGATCTCTTGAGTTCTGAGTGTAGTGTGTGGTGTGTGTGAACCATCTATAAAACCTGGCATCAGCTGTGTTTATGTAGCGCATTAGCACAGGTTGATGTGATTATGGGTTATTTGAGTTATTAATAATGACGTTTCTGGGGGGTTTGTTTGAGGATCTCCTTTGGAAAACATTAAAAAAAGGACCAAATATAAGCGCAATTGTCAGTACACCCACACATGAACCCACCCAGCGCTCCTCCCTCATACATACAGCGACACAAAATTTCCACACTTATTGTGTTTATGGGTTATTTTGAATCATTAATTACGTTTCTGGGGGGTTTGTTTGAGGATTTCCTTTGGAAAATGCATTTTTCTGACAGAAGTGTTGTTTTCGTCTATGGAGGTTGAAGTATTCTATCCAATAGGCAACCCACCATTTTGCCCGCGTGATGTTGTTCAGAATGTTTAGTGCACGTGGCAAATAGCATGTGTGAAAGCAAACCAAACCAAATTAAAATGCAACAAAGTAGCAGATTCACCACCTGAACCGCACCGAGTTCACTCTGGTGTGAAAGCACCCTCAGACGACATGGTTATAATGAACCATATACATGTGGACATTCACACGGACACACAGACGTCGGCGAACGAAACAGACTTCATCGGTACATGAAGCACCAGAGCTTCTCTCATGACACACGGATCATTATAAAGTAAATTTTTCACTCAACGTCCTGTATTCAATTCAATTCAATTCAACTTTGTTGTATATTGAGCTATACAATAAAATCATCTCAATGTGCTTATCAAAATATAAAATTCATAATAAGAAAGAAAAAACCCAACAAGATCCACATAAACAAGTATTTAGCGACAGTGGGAAGAAACAACTCCCTTTAACAGGAATAAATCTCCATTAGAACCAGGTTCAGAGGTGGCAGCCATCTGCGTGGACTGGTTGTGGTTAGTAAACAGAAGGACCAACAGAACAGGATAGAGAGATAGAACATCAGAGTGTCTCAGACTAGTTGAGCCGTGAACCACAGAACAGGAAGTGACATCATCAGCTTCACAACATCTGAAACAGAGCAGAGAGAGAAGGACGAGGAGAAGACACTGACTGCAGAAAAACATGATACATTATTATAAAGTCTGTGTTGGCCTTGGGCCTTATTCCCAGTGCCTAGTCAGCACTTATTATAAAGGTGATCAATCTCTTCCTGTTTATTGATAAGCTATCAGTGACTCTAAGGTCTGTAAATGTGAGCGTTCACAGACGAGCTCTAGTGATGAGGTTATGTTATGATTCAGTCCTGTTCATGTTTAGTGGAGGTAGAACAGCTGTTGTCAACCACTGGCTCTTGACCAAAGTCAAACTATATTTTTGTCGAGCTGCTGCTTCAAAACTACAATCTAAATAAAGTGAAAACAGTTCTCACGGGGTCTTCTATGTTGGAGCCGACAAAAAAGGTTTTGTTCTGTGTTTTTTTCCCGATAGACGTGAATACGTCACGTTCTCCCCCTGTCCAATCAGAACCCTTCCCAACCCCCAGACCTAAAGAGGAATTTAATAAAGCAATATTCCACATTTACACATGTCACTTCTGGCACAACATCTGAGGTATTACAACATGATATGATGGACTAATGACTAGCTATAGCTGTAGAGGATATCAATATCCCTATGACCTATGAAACACTATGTTTTGGGGACAACTTTAAGCATATTTTCCGCTGTAAAACAGGTGGACCAACGGCTGGATGCAAAGTCTGGCATGACCTCAGCACATGCTTGTCTTGGTGCATTTCTTCTATGTATAGATATTAAAGTAATGACTCCATGTTTGGCATGATTTCAGGAAATGTAATAGCATGTAGCGACATCTGATTAAGGGAAGGTAACGAAATGGAAAAAAACAGAAAGCTGTAAACTGATACAGAAATAAGCCTAAAATTCTGAATTGTGAAACAGAAAATCTGAGCCTAGTTTAAAGGACAAATGTGTCAGATTGTTCCTTCAAAGTAAGAGCATATGTCTGCTGAAATAAATGGCATACTGTCTAGCAAGTGTTGCAAAAATGGACAGACATGTCAAATCTTATAGTGCATTTTTTTATTGCGTTGTTTGCAATAGTTACTGTAACTCCATGAACCGTAATAAGCAGGTTTGACATGTTTCGGGAACTTTTATCATCAGTTATAGGATCTAATTACAGGAAGCCACTGGAACGGAAACAAAGGGAAACTTTTGAAATGGAAAATGGGAAGTCTTTCTTTCTATTCTTTTCTTTCTCTTTCTTCTCTTCTTCTTTCTTTCTTTCTTTCTTTCTTTCTTTCTTTCTTTCTTTCTTTCTTTCTTTCTTTCCACTGCAGAGCACTAGGAGTAATGTTGTGTTTACGTTGTAGAGACGGCGTCACTTTGTGAGCTCATAAACCGTTTAAAGGTCCAGGTGTTAATATACACTGGTGACCAGTAGCAGGTGTTGGTCCCAGTAACACAGCTGCAGAAATCCCATAAAACACACAGAGGTCACTCCCTCCCATAGACGTCTGCATTCCACAACACAACGCTCCTTTGACTCTGTGTAACCTGACACCTCCTCTTTCTACCTGCACTCCACCGTGGGCTGGACTATGGGGACAAATCAGAGCCCATTACACGGCGTGTTTGTGCACGAGGACGAGGAGGAGGAGCTGAGTCAGGGAAGGAGGGCGTGGATAAGAACAGAAGTGGAGGAACTGGGACACAAGTCTTTTTTTATTCGGAGCGTGGACGCGTTTGTTCTGCAAATCTAGAACCACGTGCACGCTGAGAGGAGGGAGGTCAAAGGTCACTGCTGCTGGTGTTTCTAAGTGAAGCTCTCCGACGGGACACGGAGCAGGTAAATCTGACGGATGAATGTGTGCACACAGACGCTCCGCTTGTTTCCACATGAAAGGAAACACCGTTAGTTAGAGGAGTGCACTGACCTGAATCCAGCACGTCAGGAAGGAACGTACGTGCACCCTAGTTTCTCCTGGAATCGTGCTAAACATGCTAAACATGCTAATAGAGATGAAGAGACCACTACTGTTATATTTTTTAGTGAAGCACCACAATCCGTCCACCAAAAATTGCCGTCTGAAACAGCATGTTGTGATGATGTGACAAACCAGTGCGGTCCTTAGACTTTGTGTGCGTCTCCAAGAACATGCGTGGATAATAAATAAAGCAGAGAAGCTGATCTTCATCAAGAACTTCAATGCATTATCGGTGGTGGAAACTGAAACGTATCATCTCTGCGAACGTGACATTCAGTGGAATCGGCGGGTGACACATGTTGGTTTGCTACACGTGTAGACATTCAGCCTCTGGTTTGAAATATATTAAAACATTTGAGTGAGAATTTCACTTTCAGTCAAATATAGCAGAGCTCAGTTTTCCAGATCTTATATCACATAACAGCATTCTTTTTTTTTTTCTCTCAAATTGTTGAAAGAACTCTAAATTTTTCCAAAATCTGGCAAATTTTCCTCAAATTATTCCATGAAACTTTCCAAAATGACCAAAATGAGCTTAATCTAAGTGAAGATTCTGCAGGGACTGATACACTCACATTCTTTTTCATCCATTTATCATTTATAGGTGGAATTGCAAACCAGGGCACATTCATGTTTGAATTTCAACTTTTTCCCACAAAATCTGTGGCCCACTTAAGATCAAGCTGGTCCGTAATCGACCCCTGAACTAAATGAGTTCCATACCCCTGTGTTAAACATTCATTCATCTGTTTTCAGGTGAGAAAAAGATTGTGCATATGTGAGATAATGCCTGAAATATTATAGATCGCCGTTTCTGTTTCAGAAGGTGAATTCTATGTTTTGCATCGATCAGGGAAAATGTGCGTGAACGTGGTCAGAAAGAGTGTCTGTGGTTGACTGGAGCTGCTTCCAGAGGAGGATTAAACCTGATTGGTCTTGGTTTCATTTGTTTTCACACTGAGCTCTTCAAAGAAAATCAGGTTTTGACCTGAATGCAACACGTCAGGAAGTGTGTGCGTGTGTACACAAGTGGGCTGAGGGCTCGCCCTTTGTGTGTGTTTTCATCTTTAATCAACATGTCCGTGCTTGAAACATTTACTTAACACAAGGCTTTAGTGTCAACTTCTGAATCAACAAGCTATTGCTTCTTTTCAGTTTTTCTCTCGTGATCTGAGTGATATTTTCTCACTAATATGGAAGTATTGTTAACACTGTGTGGGGTTGCCATGTGTGACTCTGTATAGCAGACAGGGTTGCCAGAATGGCAGGTTTTCTGTAGCATATTTGGAAATTTTTACCCATTTTGCCTCAAAATGTCCCACAACCTTTTAGTTTAAACTGTTGTTTTCTTCCAACACTCCTTCACACCTGTATGGAAACTGGATGGAGGGAGGAGCCTAATGATTAACCCTAAACCTGACTTGAATTACCCATAAACTAAATCAGAAACCATAACTAAACTATTGTCAAAATGCATTTTTAAAAACGTTCTTTAGTTCCAAACTTTGATTAAAACAAATGTTGATATTTTTACTTTCTTTAATTGTATTTAATGTGTTTAGTCAAAATGTGTTGAATACACATTTTAAATCTGTGACTTTTATTGTTCTACTTCAAGCAGTAACAGATTACAAGCCTCCATGTTTCTCCTGCGAGGCTTCACCAGCAGCTCTAAATGCATTATTCACAATCTACATCTGTTTGAATTAAACATACAGCGCTGATTTAAAACCACTCCCTAAACACGCAGCAGGAATACTGTGTGAACCTGGACACCAGAGACAGTCTGTGATCTGACATGTTATCACCAAGTAAGAACCACAACAACAGGGAAATCACGCTGAAATCTTACCAAACATTTGGTTTTTGAGGAATCTTGGTTAGCGTAAATGTTTCGTAGCGCAGAGATTTGATAAGATAAAGATTAAGTAACGTAAAGATTTTAGCACAATGTGCCTGCGATACCCGTGCAATGAAATCTTGCTCCATGAAATCTCTGCGTTCCAAAAACTGCTTTAATAAAACTCTGCTTTAATGAATCTCTGAGCTACTATATCACTGTGCTATGAAATAATTGTGCTAATATCTGCACTGGGAAATACTGTGATACAAAATGTCATAAATCTTTGAGGTTAGAAAACTCGGCAAAATGAAATCGTCAGGTTTCAAAATGTCTGCGCTAACGAATCTTGTGTAGCGTGAATGTTTCGTAGCGTGAAGATTTAATAGGATGAAGATTAGGTAACGTGGGATTTTAGCGCAATGTGTCTGTGATACTCGCACAAAGAAAACCGCGTTATGAAAACTTCACTCTAAGAAATCTACCAACTAAGAAATCTTTGCGATACAAAGTCTTGACACGATGGAATCTTTGTGCTGTTTTATATTTTGCAAAATATCAAGGCTACAAAATATTTTATCACTACAAAATCTGTGTTTTGAAATCTCTGCGCTTAGAAATCTTTAAGATACAACAAATTCTTTGCGCCACAAAATCTTTGCAATGCAAAATCTATTTGCTTAGAAATCTTTGCAATGCAAAATCTATTTGTGATACTAAATCCTTGCGATTCAATTATAATACAGTTCAAACTTTCTGATACATTTAGTTGCTCCCTAAGCCAGACGAGTGGCTTTAACGGATAAACCTCAAACTGCTGTCAGTAATCTTTAACGTCTCCGGTCGGGTGTGAAAAACTCCACCCAGCTGAGAAACAATGGACACGTCCAGGGGGGGCTGCTGGGAAATGAAATGAAAGGTCGGCTCTGGTCAAACACACACTAATCCGTCCTCAGCTGATGAATCCCAGTCGACCTCACGGAGCCGCTCCGTCACACAGCAGATGGGCTCCAACGCACCTCACTGACCCACAGGGACGCGATCGCACTCAGAGCGCGTGGAAACGCGATCCAACAATGTCCAGCATGTGCTCACAGGAGTGTAGTGTAATTACACACACACACACACACACACACTATTCAGGAGTCATTTTGTGACTCATCTAAAATGGGCAGGAATTATAAAACAATGATCTATGAATAATGACACTTACAGCTTTTTACACAAAATGACTCCAAAAACACACCTAATTAATCCAAAACTCACTGGACTCCAATAACTTATTAACTGATACACAAGAGAGCAACAAAATACACAAAAATACGTTCTAACATGTCTCCAAAAACACACAAAATGACAAGAAAATGACAAGGAAAACAGTCAAATTGATGATTAGTCCCTTAATCAGGAATATCCCTGATTAAGCCCTGCAGATGGACTGACAGGCTCAACCATGTTACGACTGGTCTGTTATTGAACGATCCGAGTTAAAGACTCACATCTTTGTAGTGGATAACTTCTGAGAGGTCGTGTGCTGAGAACACAGAGGATGGAACGTCCTTAAACTCACTATAATCAGAATCATCAGAATCAGAATCAGAATCATCTTTATTCGCCAAGTGTATGTTGTACACACGAGGAATTTGACTCGGTCAACTGTGCTCTCTCCAATAGTGAAAACAAAAATTTTTCAACAATAAACAATCAGCTAGAAAAGATGAAAATAAGTATAAACATAAGTATAAATATAAACAGTAGTTAGACTAGAATGTGCAAATAACAAGATGATAATAATAATAATAATAATAATAATAATAATAATAATAATAATAATAATAATAATATAAAAAATAATTAAATAGATACAAAATAAAAATTAAAAAATAAGATAAAAGAAGGAAAATAATAGAAAAGAAAGATAATAATAAAATATAATAATAATAAAAGGAAAATAGTGCAGTAGAGCATTGATAAGTAGTGCAGGAGAACATTTAAATTAAAGATATGTACATGAACATTCTCAGTGTCAGATTGATCCAGGGTTGTTATGTTTGGTTCCAGGGTTTTTTCACAGAAACAGGACTGACACTCTTTGACTGTTTAGTGTTGATCAGAGTGACAGCCTGGGGGAAGAAACTGTTTTTATGGCGGGTTGTTTTGTACAGTGATCTGTAGCGTCTGCCAGAGGGGAGGAGTTTAAACAGATTGTGTGCAGGGTGGGAGGGGTCTGCAGTGATGCTACCTGCCCGTTTCCTGACCCTGGACAGGTATAAGTCTTGGATGGAGGGCAGATCAACACCAATGATCTTTTCTGCAGTCCTGACTATCCTTTGTAGTCTGTGTCTGTCTAGTTTGGTTGAAGATCCAAACCAGACAGTGATGGAGGTGCACAGAACAGACTGAATGATGGAGGTGTAGAACATGATCAGCAGCTCCTGGGGCAGGTTGAACTTCCTCAGCTGACGCAGGAAGTACATCCTCTGCTGTGCCTTTTTCCTGGTTGAGTCTATGTGGGAGGTCCACTTCAGGTCCTGTGAGATTGTGGATCCCAAGAACCTGAAGGAGTCCACGGTAGCCAATTCCCTATTTAAAATGGTAAGGGGGGGGAGTGGGGGGGGATTTCTTCTGAAGTCCACTGTCATCTCCACGGTCTTGAACGGGTTCAGTTCCAGGTGGTTCTGACTGCACCAGAGATCCAGCTGTTCCACCTCCCGTCTGAAGGCAGACTCGTCCCCGTCCCGGATGAGACCGATGACGGTGGTGTCATCTGCAAACTTCAGGAGTTTCACAGAGGGGTCCCCTGAGGTGCAGTCATTGGTGTAGAGGGAGAATAGCAGTGGGGAGAGAACACACCCCTGGGGGGCGCCAGTGCTGAGTGACCGGGTGCCAGATGTGATGCTTCCCAGCCTTACTTGCTGCTTCCTGTCAGTCAGGAAGTTGGTGATCCACTGACAGGTGGAGGCCGGCACTGTGAGCTGGGTGAGTTTCTGGTGAAGGATGTCCGGGATGATGGTGTTGAATGCAGAGCTGAAATCCACAAACAGGATCCTAGCGTAGGTCCCTGGGGAGTCGAGGTGGTGCAGGATGTAGTTCAGTCCAATGTTGACTGCATCCTCCACTGACTTGTTTGCCCGATAGGCAAACTGCAGGGGGTCCAGCAGGGGTCCTGTGATCTTTTTCAGGTGGCTCAGAACCAGCCTCTCAAAGGACTTCATGACTACAGACGGATAACCACAAAGGGATAAAGGATTCAGAGGAATCGATTCACTGAAAGAATCATTATTAACCAACGCAAACACTCAGGACTCAAAGGACTCAAAACATCAAGACACGAAAGCAGTCAGGACTCAAACGATCTGGGTACAGGACTCGAAAGAGTCGGGACTCAAAACATCTGCTCAGAAGACACAAAAAGAGTCGTTCGCGTGTGTGCGCGTGTGTGCGCGTGTGTGTGTGTGTGTGTGTGTGTGTGTTCTATGAGACCCCAGTAATAATAGCGACTGATATTTCAGAAGCTAATGAGGATCTTAATAAAATGAAAAGATTCAAAACATCTGCTCATAAAAAGAATCAGGACTCAAACGATCCAGTTAAAAATGGATGTTTTTTGTTCCCATTTTGCTACATTATTTATCACCAAAATGAACTTTTTATTTTTACATTTAAAGTTAATTTAATGTACCCATTAATTAATGTTTTTAGTCGAGTTAATGCACTTTTTACAGTTTATTTTTTCCATTAGGAACTAATGATGGATGCATTTTTAAAAACCCATCTGATCCAACCTTTTATTGAATTCTATTCATGCTTTTATCAAATATCATTATTCACAGATTCTCCCTCATTATAAAACCATTAAAAATATATCATAAAGGGGCGGTGTTTGGCTCGGTGGGTAGAGCGCCCGCCCCATGTGCAGAGGCCGTGGTTCCTCACCTGCAGCGGGTCCAGGTTCGATTCCCGGCCTGGGACCCTTTCCTGCGTGTCATTCCCTGCTCTCTCTGGCCCCTTTCCTGTCAGGCGGCTGTCATGTGAAGGCCACTGGAGCCAAAAAAAATCCTTTAAAAAAAAAAAAAAAAAAAAAAAAAAAAAAAAAAAAAAAAAAAAAAAAAAAAAATATATCATAATGTGTTTTTCTCACTGCATGCTTTTCATGGTGTTTTGGAAAATGGTTTTAAAATCAGTTCCAAATGAAAGTTTCATAACCCAATAATGTAATGCATGTTTGTGCAGAGATTATATTCATGTTTCCTGTCTGTACTTCAACGACTGCTGTAGGGGTCAAAGGTCAAACACAACATGGGGGCCCTTTAGGGGTGGATCCATTATTTATAGCGGTTAGCTTCTGTTAGCCTCCCACTGCTTTTCCTTTGCACTGCGAGAATTGTTGTTACTTTAGCGAGTAGAATAAAATGTTTTCAATAAGTTATTCGTCAAAACGAGTGGTTCTCAAACTTTTTAACCCCACGACCCTCCAAAATAAAGGTTCCAGAGAGTGGGGACCCTCCAAAATAAAGGTCCCAGAGAGCGGGGACCCCCACTGTAGCTGAAGGTGGTTGAACAGACAACAGTCATGTGGAGACAGGACCATCTATAAGGGGGAATAAAGGGGGTCAGATTCTTGGGGTCCATCCATAAAGTCAGTAAAATGATGGTCCATTGTTCTATGAATCTGTGATAACCACATTTATTTATTCATCTGAATAATATCCACTGTTATCCAGGAACATGTATTATTATTATATGGGTTCAAACTGACTAAAAATGGTGGAAAAGGAGGTGAAATTGGATTTTTTTAAAACACAATAATTGGTTAAAAGTTGCAAATTAGAGTGGATCAAAACAGACAAAGTGGGAAAAAATAGTTCAAAGTGTCAATATTGGAAGAATTAGTTTAAACTGGTAATTAATGGGCATGACAAATTGTGGATGTGGTTAAATTGGCAAAAATAAGCATGAAATATGGTTAAAAGAGCTTAAAAGTGACAATAATGGGTCAACATATGTGACATTAGGTGGAAAGGGTTTATAAGTGCTGAACACATCTTAAAATATGATGTAGAATTGTCAGAAATGGGAGAAATGTAGCAAAAATGTATTAAAAGGAGCAAAAATATGGCAAGAAAAAGGGATGAAAATAGGTTAAAATATGGCATGTTTTAATATGAAATAATATGGGTTAAAAGTGACCAAAAATGATGGAAAAGGAGGTGATATTGGATTTTAAAAACACACGGAAATTGGCTAAAAGTTGCAAATTAGAGTGGGTTAAAACAGACAGAACAAGTGGTTAAAAAAAAGGGGTTAAAAGTGTCATTATCGGCAGAAGTTGGGCGAGGGGGGGTTGGGATAATGTAATTAAAAAAGTAAGAACAATTATCATACTTTAAACTGGCAAATATGGGCTTGCCAAAAATGAATGTGGTTAATAAGTGACAATAATTGGACAACATACAGTATGTGACATTAGGTGGAAAAGTGGTGGAAAATGTGCAGAAAAGGCATTGAAATGTATTTAGTACTAATTACAACAAAAGTTCTCTGAATAATTTCCACTGTGTTTACTATTATTATTATAGTCATCTAAAAGATGGAAATCCTTGATTTAATCAGAAATAAAATGTGTTCAAAGTGACCAAAAATGATGGAAAAGGTGGTGAAAATGGGATTTAAAAAAACATAGAAATTGATTAGTAGTTGGAAATTAGAGTGGATAAAAACAGACAGAAAAAGTGGTAAAAATGAGTTTTTTAAAGTGGTAGAAATGGGGGAAGGGCAGTGGGGGTAATTTAAAAAGTAGAAACAAATTAGTTTAAAATGGGCATGACAAGTTGTGGATGTGGTTAAATTTATAGTTAAAAGAGGTTAAAGGTGACAATAATGAAATAACATATGCAAGGTTTAGGTGGTAAAAGTGGTGGAAAGGGTTTATAAGTGCTGAACATGTCTGGAAAAAGGAAAAATGTGCAGAAAAGACATTAAAATGTGATGTAGAAGCTATAGACAATGATAAGACAGTGTAGGCCTCATAGATTAATTCATTAAAGATCATTTGCTATAAAACATTTTTAGAAAGATGTGGAGACTTATTGACATTGTGGGAAAAGTTTGGTGCAATGCATTGTGGGATATGGAGCTCCGTAGACTATGAATCTGTGATAACCACATTTGTTTATTTATCTGAATAATATAAGTTTATGATTTTTTGTGCCATAATATGCAGTCAAATTAAAGATGTAAATCATTGTTTTAATCAGAAATTAAAAGGGTTCAAAGTGATTGAAAATGATGGCGAAATAGGATTTTAAAAACCACAGAAATTGGTTGAAAGTTGTAAATTAGAGAGGACAAAAACTAGGAACAATTAGTTTAAACTGGCAAATAATGGGCATGATAAATGGTGAATGTGGTTAAACTGGTGAAAAGAGGTTAAGTGTTGAAAATGTTTTGAAAGTGGAAAAAAAATGTGCAGAAAAGGCATTGAAATTTGATGGAAAAGTGTCAGAAATGGGAGAAATGTAGAAAAAAAACAAAAAAAGATCAAAATATGGCAATAAAAGGTGATAAAAATAGGTTAAAATATGGCGAGGTTGGTGTTGTTGCAGAAAAAGGGCAAAAATGGGCTGAAAATGTTGGTTTACAGAGAATCGATGGAACAATTGACTGGTTGTGTGGGAGAAACCAGTCAGAGGTGAAATCTACTCACATTACTTTATTTTAACGTTATTATCCAGGTGTTGTTTTAACAGTGAGGGTTGTTTTTTTTAAACTGTCCGTTATTATCTGAGCTTTAGGAGTTTGATCCACATTGTTTGTAGTGAACAGAAGCTGGAGGTTAAACTCCTCCTCCTCAGTGACACTGACCTTCACTAGAACACCTTTGTCTGGGTGTTTACGAGCAGTAAAGGCTTCTTCAGCTCCACCTCCTTCGTCTCTGTCCACGTTTTCCTCTAATCAGGTTCAATCTTGCTTTTTATCGTCTGTCTTCTGTTTACAGCCCTCGTGTCCTCTGTTGTCCTCACACACACACACACACACACACACACACAGATATGTATCTTCACTTTTACCTCCTTCACACCACCTTTGTGCTCTTTACTTTTCTTCCTCTACGTCCCACCATGATGGAGTACGTGGCTTTAATGCAGACATGGGAAACTGGAGGCTCGGGGGGCCACAGGAAGCACGTGGACTAATTATGTGTGGCCCCAAAACAGAAAGAATTAAATGACAAAAATACACAAAATGACAAAAAAAATTGACAAAATTACAGGAAAAAAACAAAAAGACAAGAAGAAAATGCACGTAACGACTCCAAAAACACAAAATAAAGAGAAAAAAATCCAAAATGACAAAGTAATAAATGAAATGTATTGAAAATCACACAAAATGAGAACAAAAATACACAAAGTGAGAGAAATATTTACAAAATATATTTTTTTCCTCTTTTTTGTAATTTACAGTTTTTATATATTGCACTGTTTTTATTATTATGTTTTTATTGTAAAGTGTCCTTGGGTGGCCCCTTTTAAAATTAAATTATTATTATTTATTATTAAAATGACTCCAAAAATACTCAAAATAACCAAAAAAAACACACAAAATCAGAGAAATATTTACGTAATGACTCCAGAAAATATTTCACTTTTATGTCGTTCTGTTTTTCATTTTTTTCTCAATTGTCATTTGATGTGTTTTTGGAGACATTTTGTGTAGTTTTGTGTTCATTTAATGTATTTTCTTGTCGTTTTGTGCACTTTTGTAGTTATTTTATGCATTGGTTTCGGGGGCCGCACAAAATTAGACATTGGACCGCGTGTGGCCCCCGGCCCAACAGTTGCACATGTCTGCAATAGACCAAAGTATTTTACTGTGAAAAATGTCTGGTAACATTCTGTGATGAAGGAAAATGGACGAACATCCCGACACAGAAATAGGTTTATGACACCAACATGTTTGACTTTATTCTTCTTCCTCATTGTGGAGATAAACAGACCTGGAGATTCTTCCTCCTCCTCCTCTTCCTCTGTTATCTCACGCCTCCTTTTCTTTTTATTCCTGCTGTCTCAGCACCTTTTCACTCCTTCCTGTGCGTCGCCTCTAATGAACTCATAAATCATCTCCACGTACGGACGGGGGAACTTGTACGTGAGATAGAGGGAGAGTTATGATGAGGGGTGTCTGCTCTGCTTCTGATCCTCACACACACACACACACACCTTAGAGGACACGCCCACTTCAGCCATCAAACGCCTCCGTCTGTTCACTTCCTGTTTGAAAAGTCCATTGATCTGAAATCAAAGGTTTTAAACTTTTAACACATTAATACTCGTAAGTTTTCAAAGTTTGGGACCAAATGTGTTTTTTAATTTTAAAAAATTAAGATGAAATAATGTCAAAATAAATGATTTACTAATCTGAGCATTAATACAAGGAAGAACAAAATTTGTTATATTTAGTCATTTGGTTTGTTTTTGGAGTCACTTTGAGTAATTTCGTTTTCATTTTATGTATTTTTTTTCATAACTGTTAATTTTTGTTGTTTTTTCTGTCTTTGAAGTCATTTTGTGGAATGTTTAAATCATTGTCTATATTTTTCTGTCATTCTGTGTTTTTTCTAGTAATATTGTGTATTTTTTTATTTTGTACATTTTGTGTGTTTATTTCATGTGATTTTTGAGTCATTTTATATATTTTTCCATCATTTTGTGTATTTTAGTTGTGTGTGTGTTTTTAGAGTCATATAGTGTATGTTGTGTTATGTATGTTTTTTTTAATTTTGTTACATTTTGGATCCCTTTAATGTATTTTTCTGTCATTTTTTGTCACAAAGCGACAAAAAACACACAACAATGCATTGTGTGTTTTTTAGAGTCATAATGTGTCTTCGTATTTTTTTATGGTTAATGTTCATTTGTGCGATTTTGAAGTCATTTTATATAATTTTAATGTTTTTGTGTATTTTTGTTGTAATTTTATGTAGATATGTCATCGTCTCGTGCAATGTAACGTCATTTCATGGATTTTTTTTGTCATTTTGTATTTTTTTGTTGTCATTTTATGTATTTTCTTGTCATTTTGAATGTTTTTCGAGTCATTTTGTGGCTTTTTTTTGTAATTTTTCTTTTCATTTTGTGTAATTTGCTTGTCCTTTTGTGTTTACACACACACACACACACACACACACACACACTACCTGTCCTTCAGTCTGCTCCTGAAAACACATCAGTGCCGTGGCGGCGTCAGGTTGTCGTGTTTGATTACGCAGAAACATAAAAGTGAGGAACGGCCGCGAGGTGGTTTTTACAGCTCTGTCGTTTTAAAAGTGCGTTTGTAGGAGGAAGTGAGGAGTCGAGCTAATTAAAAGTAACGTGGCAGCTCTGCTTCGTCACGATAACAAGTGAGTCAGGATGTAAATCCTGGTAGGCCGTAACATTATGACCACAGCAGGTGCTCACGTCACCAATTCCATTCATAATGCACTGCAATACACATTAAAAGGTTACATCATAGAAATACGCATTTATTTTAACCACAACCAGCAGAAATATATGATTTTTATCCATTTTAACATGGAAAACTATTTTTTTAAAATAAAAAATAGAGGATGGCAGTAACATAAAAAAACACTGCCAAATGGGGTTAATTTAACAGAATCAGAATCACTGTAATGATCACCAGGGGAATTTATTATGTTATGAATGAGAGTGATCCAATAAAGGCTGAATAAAACTAAAAAACATTATAAACATAAACGCAGATGATTCTAAGTAAAACTATCAGTACATAAACAATAGAAACATATGTTATTAAAATGTCAAAACATTACAGTGGTGTATTGTAATATTCTGAAAAAAACTTGTCATAATATAAGAAAAAACTTGTAATAATATGAGGGTAAAAAGCTCTATTCCAAAAATGTCTTTCTGAGCCAATTTTTGCTTATTTTTACACCATATTTTAACCTATTTTTATCACTTTTTATTGCCATGTTTATACTTTTCTGCACATTTTCCCACTTTCGAGACATTTCAACCCTTTTCACCTAATGTCACACATGTTTTTACCAATTTAACCACATTCACCATTTATCATGCCCATTATTTGCCTGTTTAAAACAATATTAACTTTTAACCAATTTCTGTAGTTTTTAAAATCTCATTTCACCACCGTTTCCACCATTTTCGATCACTTTTAACCTATTTTATTTCTCATTAAAACAATATATACTATGGCACAAATAATAATAAACTTCCTGGATAACAGTGAATATTATTCAGATAAATAAACAAATGTGGTTATGACAGATTCATAGTTTATGGAACTCCATATCCCACAATGCATTGCACCACACTTTTCCCACGGTGTCAATAAGGCCTACACTGTCTCATTGTCTCCAGTAGCTTTAGGCCTTAAAACAACGTTTTTCTCTCTTTAAACAAGCTGGGGACAAAGTGAGATCCTGGACAAGCCCCCTCTTTGTAACGACCCCTGGACGTTGACGAGCTGTTGTTGTTGCTTTAAAGAGACAAATGTTTTTCCATTTTCATACGAGCTAATGAGATAGCTGCACCTTTATTTTGACACATTTATCCTAAACCAGGACCTTAAAAGGAGAGCTTTGCTGCACTTGAGTTTGATTTTTGGATGAAACGTTGCGTGGTGAAGCAGTGCTGCTCTGAAAATAATGTGTTTGGTTTCCTTAAACTTTAATCCTTGTTTCCTTTCATGAATATTGAGTCCAAACAAGTGCTTTAAAGGCTTCAGTGAGAGGATAAAAGAAAGCCTGGCGGTGAGTCATTAAACAATGAGTGGCAGTGATGTGTAACGTTAGCTTCTGCTCTGCGTGGTTTGGTTGAACCTTGGAGCTTCTCCTCCCTGCTCTGGTTTCTCTGTGAGCATCTGTTTAATTAATGAGGGATTAATTAATCCTGCAGTAAAACAAAAACACAGAGAGAGATGGTCCAGCACAAGGACGGGTTTTATTTATTTAGATTTATTAATGTAAATCAATGCAGAAGAAGATTTAGAATTAGTTTTGTGATTTTAGATGTAGATTAAAATGATCCAACATTGGCCTCAAATGTACTTAGATCTATGACTAACAAAACATATTATATTCATTTAATTTCCTTTTAATAATGGGACTATTTTACAGTTTTAGTGTTTTGAAATCATGTGATTGATGATGTCACACGGCCCCACTGCCTGTAAACATCCTATTGTTTTCTATTGGAGTGAAACATTCAGCCTGATTTTTAGATCATTTTGTAGCTTTTTCAGTCACAATAACAACTTGTGGTGTTTTTAGTTTCTCAAAAAAACAGGAAAAGTTAAGAATTTTGATGTAAAAACCTCTGTTGTTTGCAGAAAGATAATAAAAACATTTATGACCAGAAAAATCATCTATGACCGTAGGTGGGGACAGTTCAAACTTTATGGTTTCGGAGAGAACAATGAAGCAGAGAAGAAGAGCTCTCCTAAGGGACCTTTATTCTCCCTTAAACAGTGTTCTGAGTTAGCGATTACATCACAGACTCCCGCCCAAAAGGACTTCTGTTCTCAGGGTTTGTGTGTCTTCAACTCAACTGTCCTTCATTTATTTGCTTAACTTCAGCCACCAGAGCGTGTCAGCGCACTGTTTAAGGGAGAGATAAAGATCCCTTAGGAGAGCTCTTCTTCTCTGCTTCACTGTCTACTACCAAGCCTCAGAGTTGGAACTGTCGCACCCTGCGGTCACTGATTTTTTCTGTAAACAACAGAGGTTTACATCAACATCTTTAACTTTTCCTGTTTTTTTAGAGAAACACAAGCAGCACAAGTTGTTGTTGTGACTGAAAAATCTGTTAAACGATTTAAAAATCAGGTTTTCACTCCAATAGTAAACAATGGGCTAATTACAGGCAGTGGGGCCGTGTGACATCATCAATCACATGATTAATATGGTTCATAATAATGTGTTTTGATAGACATACTGTAGATCTACTAATAAGGACATTTAGAAGGTTTTAGGCCACATTTGTACAAACAGTGGATGATTTCTTTAAATGTGCTCTCTTCTCCTTTGTTGCACATTTTTGGCTTTAATTAAAAGACTAATTCAAGTTTAAATTGCTGCACTAATAACATATTTATTGTTGGTTTGGGTGGTAATAATAATAATCACCTTCTCCACAGATGAAAAGATGCTGCTGGGTGTGGATGAGGAGCTGAGTCCGACCTGATCCGTCCTCCCTATCCCTCCCTCCCTCCCTCTACCCCTCCCCCTTTTCACCTTTACCCAATCCCCCCTCCCCCCAGACGCCGTCAGCCCACCCACCATGAACCTGCTGTGCCGCGGACGCCTCAAACTGCTGGTGGCGTCGCTCACGGCCATCGTCCTTTTCACCTGGTTCTACCTGCTGGCAGGAAACCTGGAGAGTGAGTACGAGACCATGAAATAACACCAGATTACGGAGATTTGACGCGCTATGGGGTTAAAATCTGCTAGAAGGGTGTGACATTATAGTTTTTATCTTAGAGATATTTTCATTTCAGAAGGGGAAGTTTTATGTAGATTTTTTTTCTCGTTTTTCTGCATGTTTACAGGAAGAAATAGAGTGAATGTGTGATATTGATAGAAAACATGCACGTGAGGTTCTGTTATATGGATATTATTATTTAATATATATATATTATAACCATATCATTTGTGTAATTTAGTGGAATTATTTGTGAGAAATTGCAAGATTTTTGGAAAAATGTGAGATTTCTTTCCATAATTTGCGATAAAAAATGACTGCATTCATGTTATTTAAGCATGTGGGAAAACTTTGAGGCCCTAATTGAATTATTTGGTAATATACACAATAAATCATGTTTTCTTTATCGTTTTTAATGTCTTCTGTGGGCTGAATTGGATGCTCTAAAAGGCCGGATTTGGCCCCCGGACCTTGAGTTGAGCAGTCTCCTTCATTTTGTTTCAAAGACTAGATTTCATGTGAGGTTTGAGATTCAGTCGTTTGCTACACTTGCTAAGCTAACATTAGCCTACCCGTTTACGAAGACAAATTGTGTTTAAATTCCTGCTTGATTTTTCAAAATAAAACAATAGGAATAATTTTAAAATAGTAATAGTAACACTTGCCATTTTGGTCTTTTTGTCCTAGATTAGATGATTACATTAGGACATTATTTCAGGAGATTCAGCTCATTTTCTTCTACACATAAAGTGTGTTTTTCTGACTTCTGCTGAGGTTGTGGTAGAAGGTCCATGTTTCCTGCGTTGCGTTGCTCTTCCTGAGTCCATGTTTCCTGTGTTGCGTTGCTCTTCTTGGATCCTAGATGTCGTATTCTAGAACAGCCTAGAGGGAAGTTGCTCAAATGTCAATGGTTTCTCCTCAGGGACAAAAATCCAGTGTCTGGGCTGCTGCTCACCGCTAGCATTAGCATTAGCATGTCCATCAACCATCCATCTATACATCCATCTGCTCATCCATCAGTCAGTCTATACATCCATCCATTGTGTTTGTTTTCCTCTGTTGTTGTTGCCCTGTGTTTGTGTGTGTGTGTGTGTGTGTGTGTGTGTGTGTGTGTGTGTGTGTGTGTGTGTGTGTGTGTGTGTGTGTGTGTGTGTGTGTGTGTGTGTGTGTGTGTGTGTGTGTGTGTGTGTGTGTGTGTGTGTGTGTGTGTGTGTGTGTGTGTGTGTGTGTGTGTGTGTGTGTGTGTGTGTGTGTGTGTGTGTGCTGCTGCTTTCCTCTTCTTCTTCCTCCTCTTCTTCCTCTTCCTCCTCTTCTTCCTCTTCCTCCTCCTCTTCTTCCTCTTCCTCCTCTTCTTCTTCTGCTCTGAATAAACTGGTGATAAAGGAGGAGAAGAAGATTGATGGCAGGAAACGTTGACGCTGTGGGTTTTTACGTCCTCGTCGACACCCTCGTGTGGTTTTTTGCCAAAAAGTGAAACTGCGTGTGTGTGAGAGGAGAATAAATCATGTTTAGAGCTGATTATTATAACGGCTGAGGAACATCAGCTCAGCTGTAGCAGCAGCAGCAGTTTGGTTCTGTAACGTGTGTGTGTGTGTGTGTGTGTGTGGCTGAGGCTTCTCTCTGGATGACTGTGCTCCCTAATGTCCCACTTTAAACTACCATTATCACTATGATTTGTGCCTACGGCGTGACTGTAGCCTCCACCTGTTCTTCTACGATATCTCGGTGCTAACGCTAACGCTGAGGCTAGCAGCGTCACGCACTAAAAAACATCTCACATCGGGAACGATGGGGCGTGTGTGAGAATGACTGATGACATTTGTCGGTGTGAACGATCCACTTCAGCTCAGAAATCATTCACTATCAACACATTTAGAGTTTTATGAAGAATAAACTCCAGATTTATTCAACTTGTCGTCACCAACATTAGTTTTGTGGCTCCAACATAAATGTGCAAAGTGGCAAAAAGTACAGAAAAACTGTTCAAGAACTGTTTAAAAACACACAAAACAACTTTAAACAAAAACATACAAAAAAACTACTCAAAATAGTTCAAATCTCAAATATATACGTTTTTTAAACTCAAAACATCATTTATTTTTGGATGTTTTTAAAGCCCAGGTGTGTCAACATTTCTGCCTTCGTCTGCAGAATGTTTTAAAGCTCTATATAAATAGAAACTTTATTTACAAAATTAAGGAAAAACACACAAAAAGGATTGAAAAAAAAAAACATCTGAAAATATACAAAACAAAAATGTAGAAAATGACTGCAAAAACATACACAGGCAGATTTCATTGTATTATTATTTAGACAAAAATCTGTCATTGAGATGGTGTTGATGATATTTTCCAATTGACCATGAAATTTGTCATTTTTTATGAACATTGAAATGAAATGGAAGTACATGTTACGTTGTGATGCATTGTAGTTGTTAAAAAACAAAACAAAAACAAATGACTTGCTTTTGCAGGATTTTTGTGAATTTTTGTTTAATTTTATTGTTGTGTTGTTTTCTGTCTGGAATCTTATTTTGTATCATCTCTTGTCATTTTGTGTTGTTTTGTTGTTGTTTTATTCATTTTCTGTTTTGCTGGCCCAATAAAATCAGGCTATTTTTTAACCCGTGCCGAGCTCCAAAAATACACAATATAATGAGCAAGTACACAAAAATACCCAAAATAATAGACAAATTATGTGAAAACTATACAAAATACACAAACTCTCTGTGTTGTTTCCTGTTAATGCTCTGATTGGTCGTTATTCTAATGCTGACACGAATGTTGGTCATGTGACCCTCTGATCAGATTCAATAACATGCTTGTGGCTCTGCTGTGATGTAAACATGAGGCCGTCAGTCGTTCTCGCTCTTTCTTGGTTCCACTCACACACTTTGTCCCTCTGTGGAAACATTCACACGCCGTCCGTCACTTACACAACGATCGAAGACGCAGGAGACGTGGAGGGAAACATGTGTGAGGAGACAATTTTCAGTCGTGTGACCCTGTAAAGCAAAGCCTCGTTTGTAGCGCGAGCAGGAAAAACGGGCGCGGCCTCGTGTGATGTCACCGGGGATTTGTGCGTCGATGATTTGAAAGCTGCGGTTTCTCCGTGTGAGAGTGAGATTGGCAGGAGACCCAGAGAGTTGGCAGGAGGAGGAGGAGGAGAAGTTTTGTGTTTGTGTGTGAGAAGGAGCTAATGTAGATGTGAGGCACGTAGATCTGCCTCTGTCTCACCTCCACGCGCGTTTCATGAGGAAATCTACATCTGCACGTCTTTCAAAGCGTGTCATCAGCAGCTCAGTTTGTACATACGCATGGAGTCTAACTTTTTCTCACTTGTCGTGTCTTTAACGTCATATTAGCATTTTCACACTCTGGAACTGCGCGTGCGCAACCTGGGGGGTCAAAAAACGTCACTCTACACATTTCACAACAAACCTAAATGTCCCTGACGACCCACCTTCAAACACGCCCATGGCTTTTACGCTGTTTCGACCACTTTTTGTAAAACCGATGAGAGTCAGTATCAAAGCGACAGACCTCTGCGTTCACGCTACTTCTACCAAGCTTTTACTTTATAATTGTTTTGTATTTTTTGTTTTTTCCTTTATTGTTAGTTTCTTTTTTTGACTTGTGTAGTTGTTTTAACAACTGTAAAGCTAGCAGCTAATTCGGCTTTTCTGCCTTGGAGACCGATACCAGGTTCCAACGGGAAAATGAATCTACATCTCGTCTAACCTTTGACCTCATGTGCGAGAACTGAACGAGAGCGAGATTTCTGAGGGTGTGAAAAGGCGTTTTGTTTTCCCCGACAGACGGGCGCTCGCTGCTGCTGACGCCGTGTCTTGCCGACACGCCCGCTGCCCAGGTGATGGAGCGAGCCGTGCTGGAGTCGCGGGTTCGCGAGGTGGAGGAGGAGAACCGGCAAATCCGACAGCAGCTCAGCCAATCGCAAGGCACCGCTGCTCAGCCGCCGGATGGTAACTACGGCAACCAGCAATGGGGCGTGTCGGCGGACACGGGGACGGAGGATGGAGACAACACGGCCGAGGAGAAGAACAACCACACAGAGTGTCCGCGCTCGCCGTCCGTCCAGAAGTGTGAGGTGAGGCGACGCACACACACACAGTTTTGATTTGACAAACACGTTCTTGTGGAACGTACAAACCTGTTACAGCAGGTGGTTTCTCTCACTGTAACGTAAATATATATATTTTTAAAAAGGTTTTACATAAATACATAGACTGTTTGCATAAAACTGAGAAGCGAATGCATGAACATTTTCACAAAGTACGTAAAAGTTTTATTTCTGTCCGTAAAACTTTTCACATATGCAAGTAAAACATTTACGTATGTAAAGGTATAACTTACATACGTAACATATGTAAAGGTTGTACTTAAGTCCGTAAATGTTTTACTTATGTATTTAAAGGTTTTTCTTCAGTCTGTAAAGATATTACTTTAGTCCGTAAAGGTTTTTACTAACGTACATAAAGGTTTTACTTCTGTACGTAAATGTTTTACTTTAGTCCGTAAAGGTTTTACTAACGTACGTAAAGGTATAACTTACATATGTAAATGTTTTACTTTAGTCCGTAAAGGTTTTACTAACGTACGTATTACTTGCATAGAACTTTTTCGTGAAGAAATAAACAGAAATTTCCCTAAATTTTAACCTTTTATAAGAAATCTATTCAATATTTTTTTGCATTGAATGTTGCAAAGTTAATCATCTGTAAACAAAATCTAATAAAAAACATTTTAATTTACATATTGTATATAAAACATGTACGTGAGGGTATGTTCTGTGTCTATATTGTAATTTCTGCCTGTTTTGATTGAGACAAAATGTGAAATAAACAAACAAACAATGATTGGATTCAGTTCCAGGAGGAGAATTGTCTGATTTCCGGTGATTGGTGTGAATCCGTCACATTCATTCAGACCTACAGCGTCGACAGGCAGTGAAATCAGAGGAAAAAACGGTGGCGTTTCTTTGAAGTTGTTTTTAGCTTCAGTGTGTGGCGGAGGAAACTGACACGGCGCTGCATAAATTCAGCGGCGTGCTGTAAGAGAACAAGCGAGACACTTAGGCGAGGGGACGGCGCTGAATACTGATGATGTTTTTCTAATCTCAGCTTCTTCCTCTTCTCGTGTCTCTGCAGCTGATCCACGTGGCGTGCGTCTGTGCCGGTCACAACGCCAGCAGGGACGTGGTGACGCTGGTGAAGTCAGTGCTGTTTCACAGGTGAGTCCACGTCCTCATCCGACCTCCATCCAACCTCCATCTGACGTCACAACAACAATAAACAAAACAACAGCAAAAGCATCAAAACATACAGAATGACTGAGAAATGTGCAAAGTGACAACGAAAATGACGAAAACAACAAAAACGTGGAAAATTACACAAAAGTCAGAGGACAACAAAAATACAAAAAAAAAAAACTAAATACAAAATGAATAAAATAATATACAAAATTACAACAAAAAGACACGAACCAACAACAAGAAAATGAAAAACAACAACAAAATTACAGAAATTAAGTGTTAAATATACAAAATTACGACCAAAAAGTGACTAAAGAACCACCAAAATATGAAACAATTACAGTAAAATGCACAGAATGATGATAGAAACACTGCGTTGTGCTCAGATGTATCCCTCTTCTGTCCGTAGTTCTCCTGACTGAGGACACGGTCACAATCTGTCCTGATGTTTGTTTTCTCCTCTGCTCTTCAGGAGGAATCCTCTCCACTTCCACTTCATCACTGACACGGTGGCTCATCGTATCCTCAGCGCTCTGTTCCAGTCCTGGATGGTTCCATCTGTGCACGTCAGCTTCTACGATGCAGACGAGCTCAAGGTAAACACTGACGGCCACCAGCCACTGGATCAACCAGAGACACATTAAACACATCAAAGATCACAGCCCATTACATCATCATTTACATCATTGTTATACATGAAATTAATTGTTTACATCAGGGACGGACGGCCACATGTAGCCGACAACAAAACAGCACAAAATGATAGGAAAATTCAAAAAAATTACGCCAAAAACATAGAAGATGATAACGTTTATTCATAAAACTAAACAATTTTACCCCTAATAACACACAAAGTGACAAGAATACACAAAACTACACAATATTACTGCAAAAATACACAAAAATAACTACAAAAATACAAAAATAATTGCTCCAAAAAACCAAAAAAATTACAATGAATATATAACAACTAAAAAATGACTTAAAAACACACAAAATGACAACACATTCATACAAAGCGACACAATATTACTGCTAAAACACACAAAACAACTATTACACAAAAAAATTACAGAAAAATACACTCTTTAACTACAAGAATGCACAAAACTCCACTATATTATGTCATAAATCCACAAAACAGCTCCATTAACACATAAAACAGCAGAATAATGTACAAAATTACTGAAAAAATATACAAAACAACAACAATTATTCAGAAATCACAGAAAAATACACAATAATAAAAAAAAAACAATGATTCCATAAACACACAAAATCACAACAAGTATGTGAAAACTGTAAAACAACGACTCAAAATGACAATTAAAGCTGTGACGAGCAACGATACATCATGGACCACTACTTGGTTCAGACCAGCAACGTGAACCAGTCTAAGTTCCTCCATCAGATCCAAAGTTCACACAAACACAGTGACGGAGAAGAACCTGCAGCAACACTAGCTAACTAAGCTAAGCTAACCCACTGACACATAACACTGGGCTAAGAGCTAATGCTAACCACTTCATGAAAGGAAGAGACGAGTAAAAAGTCCACATTTTACCGTCATTAAACCACAAACGGCCACAGATTTATTAATGGTCAGATTTGACACTTTTATACAAAGATAAAATCTAACATGTCACACATCATATGAAATACATTTTGACTATTCATCAGTCCCGACTTGTGAAATGCAATATTTTTAATGATATTTCACGTGTTCACAGACGAAGCTGGTCCCATTGACAGTAATGTAAATATTATTACACCTAAATATCGTAGTAATAGTAATGATCTCAGTAATTAATGATTAAATCGTCAGCTTGATCTGGTTTAATTATAGTAAATCAGTGAGATATTTATCAACCATAACTTTATGTAACTCATTATCAGATATAAAATAAACTAGATTCAGCAGCAGTGGTTTATATTAAACAGTAAAAACACTATTTTTGCTTTTCATGTGCTTTTTTTATTTATTTTTTTAAATAATTTCAATTTAAATGAGGAAATAAATAAATTATACACAATAACAATAATAGTGACCCATATGCACGAACATGTTTCATAAAATATCAGCCCATGAGCTCTATGAGTCAGCAGATATTGTAGCTTTTTTATTGTGTAAAGGTTGAAGTGATGATGTATTCAATTTAATTTGTTTGTAAGGAACCTGTTTACATTTTACATTGGGAATTTATTTATTTATTTGTATTTATTTATGTTTTTATTTATTTATTATTCATTTATTTATTTATTGTTTTTATTTGTTGCAATTTGACCCAGGCCAAATTTAAAAGATTATAGCAACATAGAGCAAATAAATGTACGATTTGTCATCTGATCAGTAGATGAATCATTTTAATCGTTATGAGAACATGCAATATCCTCATATCTCTGTAAAGGTGACATTCTTTATTTACTTCCTGTCTAATGTAACATGAGCTGTTATGCAGCAGTGACTCGTGAATCCTGATTCAGACCAAAGTTGTGACTCTTTAACCCGATTTGTTTGCCACTGGATGAGGACCTGTTAGAGGACACGTGTGACATCCGTGCTGTTTCTGTGTTTCTTTCAGTCCGAGGTGTCGTGGATACCCAACAAACACTACTCAGGGATTTACGGCTTGATGAAGCTAACGCTAACCAAAGCTTTGCCCGCCGACCTTTCCAAGGTCATCGTCCTGGATACGGACATCACGTTTGCCACCGACATCGCTGAGCTGTGGGGCATCTTTAGAAAGTTCACCGGTAAGGAACGCACAGACCATCACAGAAGCACTGGGAGCTAAGCTAAGCTAAGCTAAGCTACATGTGACGCTAGCTTGACTCATTTCCAAAAAATGATCATCAGTAAGTCACGTCTCGAACTATCCTGATTGTTGACATTTAGCAGAATTCCCCTTGTTTATTCAACATCTTCAGACCAAACCATAGATGTGACGTTTTCATTATGTTTGAATATTTTTTTTGTTGTTTGTCATTTTTTTTTCACAAAATATGCATTTTTTTTTTTTTCAAAAAATAAGCTGCAAAGTGGAATATTTGGTATGAAGTTATTACAGCCTTGAGTAAGTCAATAATTGATGAAAACATTGATTTTGAGGCATTATTACTTTTAGATTTATGAGCATTTATTAGAAAAAAAACAAAAACTATTTGAGCTTAGATACCAAAATGATACCCTTCATAAAAGTCTTTAAATTGTCATATTTAAAAAAAAAAAAAAAAAAAAATGTGCTTTTTTCACATCGGTTCTTTGCAACAATTTCAGACCTAACCATAAATATAAAGATTTTCATTATATTTTTATGCTTTTTGTCCAGTCTTTCAATGAGAAAAAACACAAATTATGCTTTTTTCCCCCGAAAAAATAAGGTGTATTTTGAAGGTCAAGGCTTAGATTTATTAGGTATTTATGGGAAAACCACTGTTATATGTCATGATAACAGTATATCTAATATATATGTGTTTATAATGGGACTCAAAGAGTGTCGATATATTTTATATTTCCTGTTCTATACATGTTGCAATAAAAGTGATTATAAACATGATATTAAAAGAAAACTCCTGATTAAAGTTCATTTAATTAGTATTTAAACTGAATGAGATATTGAGAGTTTAAAACACTGAATAAGCAGAAGGAAGATGTTTGGTCCGTAAAGGAGGCTAATGAGTGATTAATGCTAATCAATGGACTGATGGAGGGCTTTTATTTACTGTATGTGTCAGATAAGCAGGTGATCGGCCTGGTGGAGAACCAGAGCGACTGGTACCTGGGGAACCTGTGGAAGAACCACAAACCGTGGCCGGCGTTGGGACGAGGCTTTAACACGGGTAAAGAAAAGCAGATTCTGTCGCTCTAAAGTCTTTCCATTTCACGGATTTCCTTTTGTTCCGTTTCCAGGTGTAATCCTGCTGTACCTGGAGCGTCTGCGGAGAATCGGCTGGGAGCAAACGTGGAGGCTGACGGCGGAGAGAGAGCTAATGAGCATGCTCAGTACGTCGCTCGCTGACCAGGTGAGGAAACTACTCGTGACGTAGGCGTGGGTACCTTTCACATTTCAATCGATACTCCGTATATACTCGGTATCGGTACTTAACGGTATTCACTTTCTGTACTTGTTTTATTATGAAAATAATAATAATTTGATTTCCAAAGTGAGCCAGTGTGTGGGAGTGTTTTGTTTTACAAATAAAGAATGAAAACAAATGTACCAATCTGTTTTTGGGTCATTAAATGTCATTTCAATAAATGTCCAACACAAAAAAATTCTATTTTTCACAATTGTTCCGTAATTATTAAATGGGCACACTGTAGACCACTCATAGGCAACTGGTGGCCCAGGGGCCACGTGCGGCCCTCGGTCTATTTTCATGCAGCCCCCAAAGTAAATGTACAAAATGACAGAAAAATACACAAAACAAGAGCAAGAATACTTAAAAAAATACAAAGAATTACAACATTGCAGGAAAATACACTAAAAGACAAGCGAAAAAAACACAGAAAATACTTAAAAAACACACAAAAATGGACAAAAAAATACACAAAGTTACAGAAAATGACAACAAAAATGTTCCAAAAGACAAGAAAAACATGAAAAATGACTCTGCAAACCCACAGTATTAACGCACAAGCAAAACAACAAGAGAAATACACAAAAATTACTTCAAAAAACACTAAATGACACACACACAAATACACGATTTGACTCTAAAAAACATATATTTTACAGGAAGAATACACATACATATTACAGAAACACACACAAGGTTTCACAAAGAACAATAAAACAACAAACATACACAGAATGCGGGAAAATCACAGAAAATAACTATAAAAACGTTGTTTTTTCCTGTAGTAATGCTTACAGATGCTGTGATAAAAGTAGCCTACCTCTGCTTTACAGCATCTCATTTTAGTTTAAGGGCCACAAACGTGGACCAAAATACATTTGTTATGTTTTTGTGAAGGAAAGAAGCACAAATTCAAACAAAATCCTGAATGTTAAGCAATTGGTCAAAATTCCTTGACTTTGCCTGAAATCTGTGGGATAATTTCTGAGAATTTTCTAGGTTTTTAAAAACAATTGCGATTTAATATTAGTGTAAATAATGTAGTACTGCTACCTACATCAACATGTATGTTCATTTATTAAAAAAGTCCTGTTTTGCTGTATTTTTTTTTAACTTTAAACAAAATCTTCCTGTGGGCCAGACGAGTGGCTCTGGCGGGTCGTAGTTGGCCCGCGGGCCTTGAGTTTGACACGTGTTCATGTCATGGCGCCCCTTGGCTTTTTTGAAACTTTTTGAATTTGTATCGAGGTTTTTATTTAGCGTTCCTATAGGACAGTGAAGCTTTGCGTTGCATTAATTCTTTATTTCTTTTGATTTCAGGACATCTTTAACGCCTTCATAAAGCAGAACCCGGTGCTGGTTCATCAGTTGCCGTGTTTCTGGAACGTTCAGCTCTCAGATCACACGCGCTCAGAGCAGTGCTACACCGAAGTGTCCGACCTCAAGGTGACACACACACACACACACACACTAAATAAACACTTTAGTACTTTAAACACATTTTATTTGATAAAACAGGTTTTTAATCCACTTTTTATTTGATTGCACAGATTAATTTTCATATTTTAGGGTCATTTTAGATCAAACAAATATGCTAAACATTGATAAACCTTCAGTTAATTCTGTGAATAATGTTTAATCAGTGTATTTATGTACATGCTGCTGTGATGTGAAACGTCTCTTTATATTGTGATTTGTGTGTTTATCGCTTTGTTCTTTTTTTAATTATCTTTTGTTGTGGTGTAGGTGCATTTATTTCAGGGGTAGATAAGTGGATTAACTGGGTTCCAGATGCAAATGTGTATTATTAGTTCAGTTTAATCCTGTGAAGCTTTTTTTTTTTGGCTCCACAGATCCATAGATTACATAGATTTTACAAAAGATTACATGGATTAAGAAAATTATATTATATTATATTATTTATCTATAATAATAAATATAATATTAAATAAATATCGAATTATTTTTTTAAAATTTAAATAATAATAATAAAATTAGCATAAGTGATGATTAATGAGTAGTTTTAGTTCAATAGATTTCTTGTATTTATTTGTAATATTTAATTCAGAGCGGCCTTGAACGCAGCATTACGTGTGTTTCAAGCTGTGTTTCCAAAATAAAAGTGATATTTTCCACAAAGTATAAATGCTCTTTAAACGTGTTTCTGTTGAAGCTTATTTCGGAGCCTCGTACCTCTCGTAAAATCTTTGTGTAGTTGCGTAGAACGTGTTTCCATCGCACTTCTGCGACACATTTCAATGTTGAATCATCTGAAAAACTTCCTCATGAAAGCGAGAAAACTTTTTAGTGATATTTGAGTCTTTCTGTTATTGAGATTTTTAGATGTTTCACAAAAAGTCAGAAACTATGAATCCTTGTGTAAATGACCAACTAATTCAGTTGTAAAAATCTCCAAAATAATTCACACATTCAATGAAACTCCGCAATTTTAGCAGGGCTCACATTTCTACATGGTAACAGTCATTTTTAATCTGAAATTGTTAAAAAAAACTCTCAATTTTTCCCATATCCTGTAATTTTCTTCAAATTATTCAATAAAATTTCTCTAAATTACACAAAAATTGGTAACAAAATCAAATAAATTGAAATTAAAGATCCTGCAGGGACTGAAATCTGTCACTGTATACACTTCATCATTTATTTATACGTGGAAGTCAAACTAGAGCACAATAGTGATTTAAATACAAATTTTCACGCCTAAAATCGGCTCCGTTTTTGGCCCCTGAACTAAAATGAATTTGACGCCCCTGTTTTATAAGATCTGCAGTTTGCTGTCCATGGTCCTGAAGGAGGAAAATCAAGACAAAAACAGTCCCGTTAGTCTTTTTGTGTGTGTACTGGGCAATATATCGAGATTCTAGATATATCAAGTTTTTTATTTTGGCGATATAGAAAACTACAATATTGCCTCTAGCAGTACATTTTTATTTTATAGCTCATTTTGTACTAAACTATTTGTTTAAGGAGTTGTTGCTTTCACTACTTCTCAGAACAGCATGAAAAGCTCAGTTTCTTGTTGCCAAACGTACCTGTTTTATTGTGTTTTTTCTCTCCTTCTGTGTAATTTGTTGTTCTTTGGTGTATTTTTTTTAGTAATTTTGAGTGTTTTTGCCTCATTTTGTGTGTTTTTGCATGTACCGATATGTTGTTGTCTTATTAAGTGTTTGTGTTGGTCTTTTGTGTGTTTTTCTGTTAATTTGTGTTTTTTTGTATTAATTGTGTGTATTTTTAGCTATCATTTTGTGCATTTACTTTTGGGGCCATGGCTAATTGCCCATGTTTGTGATACACACATAAGTTATTTTCTTTCCCAATCTTAAAGCACTGTGATGTTATTTTAACCCTGATTGTTTTTCTGATTGTTGGTCCTCTTTTGACACCCCTGGTTTATAAGATTTAAGATCATCTGGAGTTTGCTGTCCTTGGTCCTGAAGGAGCAAAATCGAGACAAAAACAGTTCCGTAACTTATTCTTTTAGTGGCGGGTTCACTAAGACCTGAAATGTGGGCGTTCCCATTCAAATCTGGCTTTACGCGCATTCTCCACTGTGCGTAAGTCCTTTTCCTCTTACGTTCTTCTAACTAAGTGCAGCGCCCCCATAAGGTGAAACATTATATTGCACTAGAAATATAGTTACATTTGAAGCCACATGGACTCATGCATCACGCAGCAGCAGCTGTGATCACTCAGCTGCTGCTGCATGATTAATTAAAACTCTGACAGAAGCAGACTTTTGTCCACGTTGGTCACAGTGATTCAACTATTTTCATACTATGTCCAACGTAAAGTCACAGTTTGATCCACTACAGAGTGAAACATGCTGTCATATGCAGATGAGGATGGAACACAAACTGTTCCCACACATATTTTAATGAGACTCAGCTCAGGTCACTTTAAACTATTTATATTTAAAACTGTGTATTATGGAAGTTAATAATTCTGTTTCACTGTAAAATCTCTCTGTATTAAAGCAGGACGCTCTGTGGACACGTTATTTCCTCATATCTCCATCATCTAACTCTGTCACGCTTTACAGTGATGATGATGATGATGATGATGATGATGATGATCAAGGAGAAAGATTTTAACTGTGACTCGGAGAGAACAATGCGGCCGATCCTCAGTCAAACTGCATTAATCTGATCAATAATCTGATCAAATCAACCTGTTACATTGTTTATCAATGAAGGCGTTTCAAACTAAACTTTAACATTTTCACGGATTTCAATGAAATTTACAAGCGTTGGGAAAACTCCATGTTCCATGAATTCTAGACAGCCCAAAAAAATGACATCACTGCCTCCTTTCCTTCAGCCCGCCTTCATACGCGCTTTTTGGTCTCCTTAAACGTGGTGGGCGTGTCAGCAGCCTGGATCAGAGAATACGCGTAGGAGAGAAGTGCGTAACTGCAGGTGCGCAAAAAAGCGCTTAAGTCCAGATGAGAGAATAGAACCCTTAATGAATTGCATTGCATCCACTGCATTAATTTATTTGCATTTCCTCCTCCCATTTTTTTTGCGTCCCTTACGAGATCCGCCTACTTTACATATTCATCAGAGGGAAACACGCTAAATGGATTGAGGGCACATTCTGACGTGCTGAACACATGCAGTCCTGATTTCCTGGGGCTTGTACCTCTTGTTAGCACGTGGAGTGACTAAACCTTTAGTGACTCCGCCCCTTAGTGTGCATACTTATTGAAACAGTGGCATGTTGTGGTTACAGGTGATTCACTGGAACTCTCCGAAGAAGCTGCGTGTGAAGAACAAACACGTGGAGTTCTTCAGAAACCTCTACCTGACCTTCCTGGAGTACGACGGGAACCTGCTGAGACGAGAGTTGTTCGGCTGCCCCAGTCAGGCCAGTCCTGGGAGCGTCCAGGTGAGGCGCTGTTTCCACACTCAGATCATTGTCCATCTTTATCTAACGCAGTGGTTCTCAAACGTTCCTGGTTGTTTCCTACTTTGAACAAAGGTGAACTTTTAAGCCCCACCTTCCCCCAATGGAACAAGTAACGTCGTATTTCATAAGAAATTAAAATCAAAATGAAACTAATCACCTGCATAAAAAACAAATGTGAAAGTGCAACAGTGAAAAACACAGGAAATAATGACATAACAATGTTTGCAATCAGTGACAAAAAGCTTCAGAAAACAAAACAAGTAATTTAGTGCTAGAGAACAATTAACATCATGTTTCATAAATACATCAAAACTCAAAAACTAAATTAAATGAACGTTTATTGTTCCGCTTCACGTCACATGTCGACGTAAATCATTATTTTTGTGCTTTAGTTCCACGTTACATTTTTCTCCAGGTTCATATCTAACGCAGTCTAATAATTTATTTAATATATAATAATTTAATGCTCTTCATTTCTGCAACATTTTTAGGTTTTCATTATTACTTTCTTTTGTTTAGTGTTAATGATCTTTATTATCAATGAAGAGATGGACTGAAGAAGATTAGCATCAAATTAAAAATGTCCTGTTTGTCACGCCCCACCTGTTATACCTCCACTCCCCACCTGGGGGCGCGCCACACACTGAGAAACCCTGGATTAACGTGTGTGTGTGTCTGTCTGTCTGTGTGTGTGTCTGTAGCTGCAGACGGCTCTGGAGCAGCTGGACGAGGACGATCAGTGCTACGACTTCCGCCGTGAGCGTCTGACGGTGCACCGCGTCCACCTGTACTTCCTGCAGTACGAGTACACGCCAGTAGAGGACAGCACTGACATCACACTGGTGGCTCAGCTCTCTATGGACAGGTAACAACAACGATTTACATCTGCATATCAGCTGTAGAAGCTGGTGAATTTTATTTCACAAAAGGGCCTGGATTTTACAATTTTACAAACATTTTACTTACATTACATGTGTCACAATATGACGGTCAAAAACCGTCATTTCCCAACTTTATGTTACAAGGAAATCAAAGTCAATTTCTCAAGAAATTAATAATTTTTGCTGAAAACAACAAATAAGTTTTGCCCGACTATAAGTCACTTTTCTGTCTGGTGATGTCATGGTTTGAATATTTCTTGCTAAATGTTATGGAAACACCAAAAACACCAGATTGTGTGACCCTACTGGCCTAAATTTAATATATAAGACGTGTTATTATATACTGTATAAAGTTGGGACTGATACAAATGTAATTAGTGCATTCACTTTTTGCCATGATTAAAATTTTGTGCAGCTCCCCAAATCTACACACAAATACACAAAAAACATAAAGAATTATGGGGAAAAATATCCATTTGGACAACATAAAAATACACAACAAATATATAAAAATCTACCCAAAATGACTTAAAAACAAAAATTATTCAAAATGACAGGAAAAAAAACACAAAATGACAACAAAAACAAACAAAAATACACAAAATAATAAAAAGATACACAAAATAATAGAAAAATAAACAAAATGACTTAAAAACACACAAAGCCACAACGTTTGTACAAATATAAATATGGAACAAACTACAACAACAATAGACAAAATAGTAGCAAAATACACAAATATTCCAAAAACACAGAAAACAACTATTTTGTGAAAACCATAAGAAAAATACACCAAATAACAAATTAAATACACAGAACTAGAGAAATGTATGGTTTACTTGTTACATTCTTGTGTTTTGTGTGAAAAATATTGTGACCTTACTGCAAAGAAACTTTACGTACAGGTACAAATAAAGTAACCTGAACCTTAAATGTACTGCAAAAATACACAAAACCACAACAACAACAAAATACAAAATGAGAAAAAAAATACACGACTCAAAAAATAGACAAAACAGCAACAGAAACACACAAAGCCTTTGTTGTTTCCTGTTAATGCTCTGATTGGTCGTTAGTCTAATGCGTCATCATAACTTTGATTTAAAGTGTTTTTTAAGGATCACGTTTGGTTCCCAGTGCGAGCATCCGTCGTGTTTCTCTGTCATTTAAATACAGCAGCTTTGCTCTCGCTCTGACCCCCGTGTGTCCCCGCCCCACAGGTTGCAGATGCTGGAGGCCATCTGTAAGCACTGGGAGGGGCCTATCAGCCTGGCCCTCTACATGTCTGACGCTGAAGCTCAGCAGTTCCTGCGCTACGCCCAAGCCTCAGAGGTCCTCAAGAACCGTAAAAACGTGGGCTACCACGTGGTCTACAAGGAGGGTCAGTTCTACCCTGTCAACCTGGTGAGGAACGTGGCCCTGAAGAACGCCAACACGCCCTACGTGTTCCTCACCGACGTAGACTTCCTTCCCATGTACGGCCTCTACGACTACCTCAGGTGAGTTACCGTACGTTTCCTGACCACGATGATGTCGGTTCTGGTGCGACCCATTCCCATCGTGGCTCCGCCTCTTTCTTTCTTCTGTAACAGGAAGTCCGTGGTGCAGCTGGACATGGCTCACACTAAGAAGGCGTTGGTGGTTCCTGCGTTTGAGACGCTCCGTTACCGTCTGTCCTTCCCCAAATCCAAAGCTGAGCTGCTCTCCATGCTGGACATGGGGACCCTCTACACCTTCAGGTACCTTCACGTACCCTCGGGTACCTATTCAGCCTGAGACATTGAAGAACAGTCATGTGGAGACAGGACCATCTATAAGAGGAAATAAAGGGGAGAGATTTTTGGGGTCCATCCATAAAGTCATTAAAATGATGGTCTATTGTTCTATGAATCTGTGATAACCACATTTATTTATTCATCTGAATAATATCCACTGTTATCCAGTAAGTTAATTATTATTATAGTCATCTTAAAGATGGACATACTGGTTTTAATCACAAATAAAATGGGTTCAAAGTGATCAAAAATGATAGAAAAGGAGGTGAAATGGGATTTTCAGCAAATTACAGTGGGCAAAAACAGACAGAAAAAGTGGTAAAAAAGGGTTCAAAGTGTCAAAAATGGAACAATTATTTTAAACGGGTAAAATAATGGGCGCGACAAATGGTGAATGTGGTTAAATAGGCAAAAAAAATAAGCATGAAATATGATGAAAAGAGGTTAAAAGTGACAATAATCGGTCAAAATATGCAACGTTAGGTGGAAAAGTTGTGCAAAGGGTTTATAAGTGCTGACAATGTCGTGAACGTAGAAAAAATGCATAATAAGGAGTGAAAATGTGATGGAAAAAAAGGTAAAATATGGCAAGTTTGGAGTAGTTACAGAAAAATGGTAAAAAATGGGCTCAAATTGTAAAAAAAATATATATACTTTGTTTCTTGAAGGCACCTGGTGACCCTCTCCCAGCGTCTCACGACCACAGTTTGGTTTAATAAAGAGCTGGAACGCTTACATATGTTCTCTGCAGGTATCACGTGTGGCCGAAGGGCCACGCCCCCACTAACTACGCTAAGTGGCGAACGGCGACCACGCCCTACAGGGTGGAGTGGGAGGCGGACTTTGAGCCGTACGTGGTGGTCAGACGAGACTGTCCAGAGTACGATCAGCGCTTCGTGGGCTTTGGATGGAACAAAGTGTCCCACGTCATGGAGCTTGATGCTCAGGTACGTCCTCGGCACACAGGGGGAAGCATGAGTCAGCGTTTCTCATCACTGCTTTCACTTCCTTTCACTCCTTCCTCCATTACTGACTTCCTCTGTTTCTTTCTTTGGTTCCTTCCTTTCCTTTCTTTCTGACTTACTTTCCTTTCATTGTTTTCTTTCTTCGTAACTTTTGTTTCTTGTTTGTTGTTTCCTTTCCGTCCTTCGTCATTTCCTCCTTTCTTTCCTTCTCACCTTCTTTTCTTTCTCTGTTTCTTTCTTTCTTTTTTTTCACACTTTCCACTTCTTTTTCTTCTTATATATTTCTTATTTTTTCCTTTCCTTCCTTCCTATCTTTCCTTTGGTACTTGTTTCCTTTGTCATTTTTTCGTAGTTACTTTGTTCTTTCCTTCTTAAGCTTTCCATCTTTTCTCATTTCCTTTTATTTATTTCTAATTTTCCTTCTCTCTCTCTCTCTCTCTCTCTCTCTCTCTCTCTCTCTCTCTCTCTCTCTCTCTCTCTCTCTCTCTCTCTGAGCTAACCTCCATCTCTTTCTTCTTCTCTTTAGGAGTTTGATCTGATGGTCCTTCCCAACGCCTTCATGATCCACATGCCTCACGCTCCCAGCTTCGACATCTCTAAGTTCCGCTCCAGCTCTGGTTACCGTAACTGTCTGAACACGCTGAAGGACGAGTTCCACCAGGATCTGTCCAGGAAGTACGGCTCAGCGGCGCTGAAGTACCTGACGGCCCAGAGGAACATCTAGCCCCAGGTGGGCCCTTCACACCAGGAACCGCTCCGTCCGTCCAGTGAGGTCTCAGACGTGCACGAGGACAGGACGTCGCGGTCACGGACCACGCCTACCACGTGGACCACCTCTTTAGAACTTGTTCTGACAATCAGGGGCTTTTTCTCCACAGACCGGACCTGGATCTATCCCTGGAAACGTGGATTATACTTTCCCAGAACAAGTGGAGGAGAACAAAGCCTTATTATCACATTCATGAACATTCACAAAGATATTTAACGACTTTCCAGGAGCCAATGAGAGCAGGTGGCTTTGATGTTTTGGATTACAGCTTTACATGAGAATCACTTTATTTTAGCTTTTCCTGACTGAACCTGTGTCAACCCGTCCCGGGCCGAGTGTGTCCTGTCAGCGGTTTGGGCTTCAGGGAGGGGCTCTGTGTGTGTGAGTGTGTGTGCGTGTGTGTGCGTGTGTGTGTGAGTGTGTGTGCGCGTGCTTGTGCGTGCGTGTGCGCTTGTCATTACCTTACCCGTATCTTGCATGTGAACGCACACGTTTTCAAACCGAAGAACGCTGCATCTCACGTTTCCCACGTCCCTGAAAGCAGCACAAAACAAAGCCACTGATCCAAGCTTTTATTGTTTGTTTTGAATCATAAATAGTCTTTTGTCTAATCACTGGATGTCTGTGCCATCTACTGTAAGGTTTAGTTTGGACGAGGTTAGCATTTAGAGAGAGAAAAGTAGAAACCATTATTATTATTATTATTATTATTAGATTTGTTTCCTTTAGCCTCATTAGAGGATGAAACATGATTTATTCATCCATCCATCCATTCATGTGTCTTTTATGCCTTTCATCACTCCACTGCCATCAACAAGTCGCGATGATCTCATTTGATCATGTGACATTTCTGTCTTGGAGGAACATTGGTGAGGGACAGAAGTGGAGAGAGGCGTAACAGTTCCCACAGTCAACACAACCATAAAGTCTCCTCCTCAGCGCTCATTTGGTGGCGTTAGTGACTGGCCTGACATTAACGTGCAGGGTTCTCACCAGGAATGTTTCACAGCGTAGGGGGATTGCAAGGTGCATTTTAAATGTAGAACTCTCTGATGGCCAAATATTGTAAATTAAAGCTAAAGTTTTTTTTATCTTTGTTCCAGCCTTACTTTAAAGCCAAAAGTTATTTTGTTGAATAGTTGAAGGTGATGATGAATGTAGTTATGTTACTCATGCTTGGTATATACTCCACTAATAAATACACACACACTGTAGAGTCCAGAACTAACATTTGATTCAAAGACTGATTCAAAGACGCCCTTTTCAAATTTAAATGTGGTATTATGTAGGACCCACAGCAGTATTGGGACTGTTATGGACATAATCCCAGTGTAGGGGATCAAAGTCACAGCATAGTAGATCAAAATCACATCGTAGGGGATCAAAGTCACAGCGTAGGGGATCAAAATCACAGCGTAATGGATCAAAATCCCAGGCTTGGGAATCAAAGTCACAGCGTAGTGGATCAAAGTCACAGCGTAGTGGATCAAAGTCACAGCGTAGTGGGTCAAAGTCACAGCGTAGGGGATCACAATCACAAGCTAGGGGATCAATTTTCACAGCGTAGTGAATCAAAGTCACAGCGTAGTGGATCAAAGTCACAGCGTAGTGGATCAAAGTCACAGCGTAGTGGATCAAAGTCACAGCGTAGTGGATCAAAGTCACAGCGTAGTGGATTAAAGTCACAGCGTAGGGAATCACAATTATAGCGTTGGGGCCCATACGCTCATTAGCACTGGCGAGAACCCTGACGTGATCAGCAGATCAAGATTCATCCATAAACCTGAGTTCATAAATCTAAGAGACCATTTTTTTTGTTCTGTTGTTTTTCCCAGTTAAACCATCACATTATTTGTGAGTTGAGTCGATGTCGACTATCGGTACGTCGTGAAACTTACAAGGATTTACATTCCCACTGGATTTGTTTGTAAAGAAGCGTCTCCATCTGATCCTGCCTCATGTTGGAGATCACATGACATCATCAACCTTGTGTGTCCGTCTTCATCCTCACATCCTCATCGCTAACACTCACGTTAACGTCCGTGCGTGTGTCTGAGGAGACAAAGATCATCTCCACCGAGCAGCAGCAGATGCCGAGTGTCCGCCGAGCGTGCACGTTGCTCCGTGGCTGCGCGTGCACGCCTCCATGGAACTGTTGTTGATTGTGGTAAATGCTTAGTGCCTTTGCTGTGTTGTGAAACTGGATATTGATTGTACTGTTGCACCCACAGGGCCTGGGGACGGTTCAGGCGCTCTATTTATTATTGTTGACTCAAATCAATCATATTTTTCTATGTAAGTGCTTTAAATAAATTTGCCCTTTTTTATTCACTTGGCCTGCGTTTCTGTGCCTTGATATGATCAAAGCCTGTGGACCAAAGGTGAGTTACCAACGTTGTTTAAATTAATTTATACTATTTCATTCTGTTAGTCTTGATTTGTAACATTTCTGTTGTGAAAATGATAGTTTTTATGAACAAACCCACTTGTGTTTTTTCCTAAAGTAGAACCTGTTGTATTGACTCTAAACACATTCCCAGCAGAAAAACAATTCTTAATTCCTGTAACCAGGAAAATAACTCATAATTACTGAATGTGAACGTTGCGTTCAAACCATTTCTGTCTCTGCTGTCACAGTTTACATTTCAGACACATGTGGCCCATGGTTTGGTTTGTGTATATTTTGTCATTTTGAGTGTTTTTTGTTGTCGTTTTGTTATCTTTCAGTATATTTGTAGTCGTCTTATGGTGTGCACACACAAACACTCGTACGCACACACAAAAACATCGGTGCACACATACGCTAGCATCAGGCTAGCTACCAGAGAGGATTACGATACGTTTTGTGTTTTCCAAACTGTAGGACTGTTGAGCTACTTTATTCTTATTAATGTTATTATTATTTTTATCATCTTTACCTGCTGTTCAGCTCCTTCATTATCAACAGTGTGGCAGCACGTTTTTGTGAACTTTGGCCGAGCTTTGTTCTCCTCCGCCGCCGCTCTGCATCCAACCTGCTCTGCATCCAACCTGCTCTGTTGACTCAGTCGGGAGAGGCAGTATTTGTGTGTTTTGTTTTTAAATCTCTGCAGGTGAAGCGAACGTCTCTGCGTCACGGTCAGTGACATAAATCCCACGACGCAACTAATCGTTGGCAACACTTTTAATAGTCGATTTTTATCAATTTTATGGATTTGTTGTCTTGTGTGGGCTTTAGTCATTTTTTTGTCTTTTTGCATATTTTTCCCTTCTTTTTGTGGTGTTTTTTGTTCATTTTTCCATTTGTTTGTTTTTGTTTTTTTTTTTTTTTGTATTTTCTGTCATTTTGCAGCTTTTTGGAGTCATGCTATGCTGTTAATTTTGGGGGCCACACATTATTAGACCAAGGTTGTTTCTAATGTTTCACTCTGTGCCACAAACAGCAGAAGACGAAGAATCTATACAAACCGATGCATTCACAAATCATTTCTCATTAATATCAGCAGGGCTAATTAATGCAGAACTATATCAGACTTCATGAATCAAACTCCATTATAAGCTGTAAAGTAAAACCATCACACAGAGGGAGAAACTCCTGCTTTGTGAAAACGAGCTGCAGATCTCTGCGTCTAAACCTCCCACTCCGATCATAACCCAAACCCATTTCTTCTTCTGCTCCCATAAAGCTCGTCTCATAAACGCTCACGAGTCCACGGTGGAACACGATTGTTCCTTTGTTCTCAGCACTTTCACACTCCCCACATTAAAACATTTGGCTGAAGAATGTCTGTGATGGAGGAAATAAAGGACGGCGTGTGTTAAAATGACAGCTTTGGATAAAATAACACGAGTCCGAAGCAGTAAAAACTCCAGCACGGCTCATAAATGTAGGGGGATGAGTTTTCTCTCTAGGATAAACTGTCCAAACTCTCGTCCAATCACAGACGAGTACAGATTAAACACCTGTTTGTTCACCTGTGATTTAAAAGTCAAACAAGAAGAACAGCATAGACGTCTAGAAATATTCACAGATAGAACCATTTAAAAGTTTAGTAGATCAATACTTTGTAGACCCATGCCACATGACCTCACAGGTCACGTGATGTACAGCCCTCCACCGTCATGGAAGAACAAGCCACTTTGTGCTGTGTTTGGTTGTTCTAACACGGCTGGGACTGGACTACGCAAGTCTTTCTTCAGGACATTAATTAAACTAAATTAACTAAATAGTTTTATTTTCATTGATCCAAGTGTGCAGATCTATTTTCACACAAATTTATGTCATCAATAAAATAGCTCAGATTCTGAAAAACCAGCATTGCACACTCATATTACAGATGAATTATGAAAAATGAGCCTTCTTACCCTGGATTTAACCACATGGAGCCCGTTATGAATAAAAGCAGCTACTTCACAAATCCAATCTCAAACAAACTCATTGTGAGCTTCCAGTCCTTTAACTTTTCCTGTGGTCTATTGTGTATGAGCTATAGATGTAAAGATAGTTCACAACGTCAGGATAAGTCACTCTCAGGAAATAAGAGACATCTTCATTCCATTTGTCAACAGGAACGTTGTAGGGGTCATTCCCACTGATCAGACCCAGTTTCTCCTTCTACCGACTTCTCTCAACTTCTGGTAACGTGTCATCATAATCCATGGCCTCCGACATATTGAGGCCAAACGGAGACGACCTTTGACAATCGTTTAGCACATGTGCTGCTTTCAATAAGTCAAAAAATAACTCTATTATTCAACTAAACACCCCCACACAGGTGCATCCAAATAGGGCCGTCATCTTCCAACATGGTCGTCAGGGTCTGTCAGGTACACGCACCTCTTTACGCCTTTAGTCTATAAATCAGCCTGTTTGAGTGTCCTAACACCGAGAAAACCAGCAGCAGCAGCAGCAGCATATCCTAATGATAAAGACCACTACAGAAATAACAGAACAAGATTTAAAACAAGAAAAATACTCAAAATAACTTACACCACATAAAAAACACAAAATGAAAACAAAAATGCTCAGAATGTGTGCGAAACTGCATCAAATGACAATGACGGATAACAGAAAACCATAGAAAATGACAAGAAAAATACTCAAACATTTTTTTAAACTCAAGACCACTACAGAAATAAAAGACTTAAAAACAAATAAAAAAAATAGAACAAGCACAAAAAACTTATCAGACAAATAACTAAAACACACAATATGTTAACAACAAAACTTCAAAAACACCCAAAACGACAACAAAAACACACATGAATAATAGAAAAAAATTACAAAATGACAACTAAAACGCACAAAATTTATTTAAAAAAAATACAAAATGACCTGTGACACACATAAATACAGCAAAAATCACTTGGAAGTACTCCAAAACCAGACAAAATGACCACAAAACAAACCAAAAAAAAATTGAAAATGACAACAAAAATACATAGAATTATTTAAAAACACAAGACCACTACAGAAATAATAGAAAGATTCTTAAAAACAAAAAAGAAATGCACTAAATCACTTATCACACATAAAACAACAGCAAAAACACACAAAACAACAAAAGCACACAAAAAAGTTGTATAATAATAATATATGTAATTACTCAAACACACTAGATGATAACATAAATAACAGAAAAACACACAATGACTCATAACATTCACAAAAAACAGCAACAATCACACAGAACAACCAGACAAAACCACAACAAAAAACTCTTCCTGTGTCAATGCTCTGATTGGTCAGTATTCTAAATTAATATTGATCATGTGACCCTCAGACCAGATACAATCTCATGATAGTGATAAAAGTGATTAATAACTGTTCATAATGATAATTGTTCTCTCTCTAACTTCTCTATAGTTGGTTGATATTTACCTTTTAGGCTCAGCTTGAAGTGAATAAACTCATATTAATAATTATTAGTTGCTCTTGTCTCTTCGCCACTGGTTTAGGATCATTTCTTATAGAATGTGTATAAGTGCAGTCAGTGAAACTATCAGTGAGTTATCTGTTATAGTTTATCTCCTCTCTCTGAGATCTATGAGGACTCGCCCCGGGTCACCCTGGGGTGCTGTGGGTGGGGGAGTGATGAAGCCATCAGAGATGAACACAGGCCAATTATTAGTGTTGGAGCAGGAGAAGGATTGATGAAAAAGTGAATCCCAGCGCGGCTCAGAGGACTCATTCCTATCCTGGGATCAATGGCAATAACTGGTTCTCTGTGGGAGCTCAATAAGAGGAGGCTGTGCCATGATGATGCTCAGTGGAGGAGAACAATGATGTATCTACTATAGTTACTCTACGTTATTGTTCTGTCCACTGCTGCTCTGTGGAGGAGAAGAAAGGTCGCCCTGAGAAAAGCCTGAAAACACACACATTTAGAAACTTTAGGCTGCAGAGACAAGACTTTATAACGTGTGTGTAGTTTGCAGGGGGCGGAGTAAGTGGCCAAATGTTTTCATTCCAGTTTTCACAATTCTTAATATAATTTACATAATAAGTGTCAAAAACACAATGACAAGGAAATAAAACAAGTTCTGATGAACTACGGCAGGCCCGCTGAACATCTCCACGTCTCGGCAAATAGCACGTACCACATTCCCGAGAATTCAGTTAAATGACTCGGTTCCACCGAGTAAAAAAAATGGGGCCCCCTGGCGCCCCCGTGGCACATTCGGAGTAATGAACTCCATTCATATATTGGTATGTGTCAATGATTCGGTACCACCAACTGTAGCAATATTTGACTCACAAATAAATGAGAAAAAGACTTTAATGGAAATTTCCAAAAAAAAGGGGGGTGGGACCCTAATGAAATTGTGCGAGGCATAATCGTAGTCTATGTTGAATTATCTTTGAAATGAAAACAGCACTTGCAGTTTTCCTAATACAAAGTAATGCTAGATTATGACCAGCCCTGTGGCTGCACATGGTTGTCTATTAATTCACTTTTCTCAAACTTATATCAGGGCGGAGCCAGCAAAAAAGGTCGAGAAGACCTTTGTCCGAGGAACGGAGCAAATTCATGCAGTGACAGCTCAGCAGCAACACACAGCAATCACACACACTGTCGTCATGGCAACAGGCACGCACACACATTCACAACCCAGCGCTCCATCAGGCAGCACACACACAAATAACTCATTCATCCATCCATCCATCCATTTTCAGAGCTGCTTTGTCAGCACACACACACACACATTTCCACACTCTCTATTCCTCATACTGTTCACATGGTCACATGGGACTAGATGTGTGAAAGCACCCTTAGTGTCACTGTTGGATTAAGATTTTTCAGTGATCGGCTGCTACTGTCTTGGGAGAGCAAAGCTGTGCATGTAGCTGTGGGGTGGGGCAGGGGGCAGGGGGCGGGGGTTGCAGTGTTTTTTAAGATAATGACGTAACCAAAAGGGACCTTTAGGGGGAGCTCTAAATGCAAATGACTTACTTCTGTTTTAAAGCTCATGTATCCAGTGTTGTATCATATCATAAATAATAACACTGCTTAATTTGAACAACTTTACGCTCTCATTCTTTAAGTTACAGGAGGTGTTGAATATTTCAAGCAGCATTTTAGATTTCAGCAGTTCATGTTATGTTACAGCAGCAAAAATTAAGCAATGAATTTACAACATTAAACGACGCTCGACGCAATTTTTTGGCGTCAACATTATCAATTTTGTTATTCATCATTTTTGCATTATTGTTTGTTTGTTACACACATTGCGGTTGGTGTGAATCTCGAGACATTCTATATATTTAATTTTTTATTTTTTTTCCCTTTGGTAAGAATCTCAATATGCCTCATGACATCATGACCTCCATGTTTCATTATTTTAATCTTCCAGTGTGGAGCAGAATTCACCAAAAACCTTCAATTGTTCACCAATATTTAGAGGTTGTTGCAAACAGAACTCAATGCTGCGTTCATATGCCGGTAGATTTATGTCTTTATTATTCAATTAAATAAAGAAAAAGATTTACAAACAAAAATAATGGATTTGTAATTTAAAAAAAAGATTTGCAAACAAAACTAACATTACTAATTAAAAAATGCTGTTTATGTTTAGAAATAGAAAAGTTGTTCTCATGAAACTATACATTTTGTTTACGTTTTTTGCATTTTTGTTTGTATTTTTTTTGCTTGTTTGTTGTTTGTGTCTCAACTTCAACTTGTGGGCGTGGCCTCCACTGGACAATGTTAGAAGTCGTTTTATTGGTCAGTTTCAAACAATAGTTTTAGTTTCTCTTTAATGGTTTTAAATTTTGTTTTACATTTCTTAATTTTTATAAATTTCATGTAAAAAAAAATTGTGACGTTATTAATTTTTTCATCTATGTTCAAATTTATTTTGGAATTTTATGAAATAATTTTTATGTTATTTGTTTTTAGTCCATTTTTATCACAATGATAAAGAATTTGGGAGATTTAATAATAATAATAATAATAATAATAATGCATTAGATTTTACATAACGCTTTTTGATATTGAATTCAGGTCAAAAAAGTGTGACCATTAGCTTGTATTTAGATTGTGTTGATATTTATAGTTATTGTCCTGCTTTTTTACTATTGAAGGGAGTCTTTTAACGTTTCTTTATTATTTACTACTTTAGAATAATGTTTAGAATAATGCCATGTAAAGCGCTTTGAGTGACCAAAATAAGGCGCTATATAAATCCAATGTATTATTATTATTATTATTTAAAGTTCTTTTACCTCTCTTTCATCCATAACCCTTCCCTTTAGGCAATGACCTTTCAACAAACTCACTAAACTTGACTTCTGAATGGTTGCAGATTTCGGGGTGACTGGACGAGCCCCCGTGTGATCTTGGAGTTGTGAGAAAGCTCTTAAACAGAAACTGTCCAAACAAATCAAACCTACTTTTTTTTATCTCATGATTATTCGATGCTAAATTGATCGACGTGCTGACATTATTTGACATTGGTCTGTATTTTTATTTCAAATATTTGTTTCTCGATGTAAAACAGTCCGCAGTGCGATGATTGTGGAAGTGCTTTAATGGAGCGAGTGTCACCCAGAGACACACAGCTAATTAATTTCACTCTCAGCAGGGAATAATGTGAAGAGACGCTGGAGTGAAACATCCATCCTCTGCTTTTCTGTCTGTGCTGGAAATCCATTCATCAGTGCTTTAGCATTGCACTATTTATAACCACACATCAATAAAAAGAAGACATTCATTCTTCTGTATTTCTTCAGAGAAAACACGACTTGTTACGTAAGTCACTCAATAATCCAGGGGCAGACGTCTCCATTACTGTCAAACATACATGTTTCATAAGATGATATAATGCAGAAGATTTAAGTTTTTTGCTTCAAATTTGTTTTTTAAATCAATATGATGTCATTAAGTGCTGTCAGTGCTTTATGTGTAAATATTTATAAAATAAGGAAACAATGAATAAATATTCATTGAAACAGAAATGTCCGTCTGTTTATGGAGTTAAACTGTGGAATTCTTTGAGTGTGGAATTGAAATGTTGTACAAGTGTTTACAAATTTAAAAAAATGTACAAAGACAAAATTCTGAGGGATTATGGTAAAAAATATATATATATATATATATATATAACTGCAGAACTTTAAGACAAATTCCGCAGTTTTTGTTATGACTTGTGACCTGGTGAGGAGTTGGGATGGAAAGTTTGGAGAATCTAATTGATTTAATTTTTAAGGTATTAGGAACAGATAATAAAACATTTATTTTTTCTTTGTTCCTTTTTGTTCATGAATGAAAAACGGAATTTCCCCACGTATGAATAAACATAAGTTAAAAAAATAAAAATAAAATCAAACAAGGAATGTATTTGTATGTATAAAATAAGGAAATAAGGAATAGATTTACACATATATGTAAAATTGGGAAATAAGTAATATATGTGTGTGTGTATATGTATAAGGAATTAACAAATAGTTTTATGAATATAAAAAATAGGGAAATAGAATGTATTTATATATGTAAGATAAGGAAATAAAGAATATATGTATATATATTAAATAGGGAAATAAGGAATATATTTATAAACACTACCGGTCAAAAGATTTAGAACACCCTAATTTTTCAAGTTATTTATTGCAATTCAAGTTGTGCAAGTCCAATGAATCTTGAAATGGTCCAAAGGTAAAAACTGAACAGCTAGAATTTAAAAAAGGTTTGATCACCCAAAACAGAAAAATAATGTACATTTCAGAATTATACAAATAGTATTCAATTAAATAGTAGTAAATAGAATTATACACATTTTCAGGGAACATGAAGTGGGTTAATAATGTAAAACTGTTCTACAGAAATCAAGGTGCTACTCATTCCTACAGGTATTCACAGTGTTCAGCTGTTTTATCTGTAAAGGGTTAAAAGTTTGGAACACATTTTGGTCTAAAAATTGATTCCATGATTTCGTTTTCAACTCAATTTTCTTATTTGTTCTATGCTTTCATGTCAGAGTGCAATGACACAATAAACTTAATAGTTTTCAGTAAAGAACTGGAAAAAGTGTGGTGTTCTAAAACTTTTCACCAGTAGTGTATATGCAGTATAAAATAAGGAATATATTTTTATTTATAAAATGGGGAAAATCTTCACAAAGCACATTGTGACTGAGTAAAGAAAGTTATGAGAAAACGTATTTATTTTCCTATAGATTTTATACAGACTGTGTTGACGACCTTTGAACCCTGACAGCCTTCAGCCAGCCACGCTAACCACCGCCCACACACACACACACACACACAACTCATGGTTTCCAGGCCAACGGAGTCGTGGCAGCCGTCGACTAAACCAACGTTGTCGTGTTAAATTGATGATCACATTTATATTCAAGATGCTTCTTTCAGCCACAACAACAAGGAGGTCCCCTCAGCACACCAGGAAGCATCCACAATAAATCACTGTCCATGGATGCTTTTAATGTGCCGACACAGGAGATCAACATAATTTAATGCTTTTTTCCTTTTCTACAGGCAGCAGCGTCGGACGCCCGTGTTTGTCTGATAAAGGTGGAGCCGTACAAGTGATCGATCAATAGATTTTAGTCATAATTAGGATGAATAATTACCCTTATGCTTTCATTAATTACAGTGTGATGTGACAATGTGTGATGTAGTCGTGTTTACATGTTTACATTATTTGGATTAGTGTCGCTAGGCTAATCGAGCAGCAGAACTTCTTTCACCATCATGATCTCGCTTTATAAATTCATACAAA